>NW_027592038.1:42500-47500 GCF_964213995.1 Mustelus asterias
TGACCATGTTAAATTCTCCCTCAGTGTGCCTGAACTGGCGCCGGAGGGAATTTTGACAGTAACTTCATTGCAGTGTTAATGCAAACCTACTTGTGACTAATAAATAAACTTTGTTTTAAATTAGAATGGCCAATCCACCTAACCTGCACATGTTTGGACTGTGGGACGAAACCAGAGCACCCGGAAGAAAAGGTCAGGGGTAAGTTTTTCACACAGAGGGTGGTGGGTGAGTGTAATCGGCTGCCGTCAGTGGTGGTGGAGGCAAACTCGATAGGGTCTTTTAAGAGACTTCTGGATGAGTACATGGGACTGAATAGGATTGAGGGTTATAGGTAGGCCTATATATAGCCTAGGTAGGTAGGGACATGACCGGCGCAACTTGTGGGCCGAAGGGCCTGTTTGTGCTGTATTTTTTTCTATGTTCTATGTTCTAAACCCACGCAGACATGGGGAGAACACGCAGACTCCACACAGACAGTGACCCGAGCCGGGAATCGAACCCGGGTCCCTGGCGCTGTGAGGCAGCAGCACTAACCCACTGTGTCACCGTGCCCCCGGGAATCGAACCCGGGTCCCTGGAGCTGTGAGGCAGCAGAGCTAACCCACTGTGTCACCGTGCCCCCGGGAATCGAACCCGGGTCCCTGGCGCTGTGAGGTAGCAGCGCTAACCACTGTGTCACCGTGCCCCCGGGAATCGAACCCGGGTCCCTGGCGCTGTGAGGCAGCAGCGCTAACCACTGTGTCACCGTGCCCCCGGGAATCGAACCCGGGTCCCTGGCGCTGTGAGGGAGCAGTGCTAACCACTGTGTCACCGTGCCCCCGGGAATCGAACCCGGGTCCCTGGTGCTGTGAGGGAGCAGTGCTAACCACTGTGTCACCGTGCCCCCGGGAATCGAACCCGGGTCCCTGGCGCTGTGAGGCAGCAGCGCTAACCCACTGTGTCACCGTGCCCCCGGGAATCGAACCCGGGTCCCTGGCGCTGTGAGGGAGCAGCGCTAACCACTGTGTCACCGTGCCCCCGGGAATCGAACCCAGGTCCCTGGCGCTGTGAGGCAGCAGAGCTAACCCACTGTGTCACCGTGCCCCCGGGAATCGAACCCGGGTCCCTGGCGCTGTGAGGGAGCAGCGCGAACCCACTGTGTCACCGTGCCCCCGGGAATCGAACCCGGGTCCCTGGCGCTGTGAGGGAGCAGCGCCAACCACTGTGTCACCGTGCCCCCGGGAATCGAACCCGGGTCCCTGGCGCTGTGAGGCAGCAGAGCTAACCCACTGTGTCACCGTGCCCCCGGGAATCGAACCCGGGTCCCTGGCGCTGTGAGGCAGCAGCGCTAACCCACTGTGTCACCGTGCCCCCGGGAATCGAACCCAGGTCCCTGGAGCTGTGAGACAGCAGCGCTAACCACTGTGTCACCGTGCCCCCGGGAATCGAACCCGGGTCCCTGGCGCTGTGAGACAGCAGCGCTAACCACTGTGTCACCGTGCCCCCGGGAATCGAACCCGGGTCCCTGGCGCTGTGAGGGAGCAGCGCTAACCCACTGTGTCACCGTGCCCCCGGGAATCGAACCCGGGTCCCTGGCGCTGTGAGGGAGCAGCGCTAACCCACTGTGTCATCGTGCCCCCGGGAATCGAACCCGGGTCCCTGGCGCTGTGAGGGAGCAGCGCTAACCCACTGTGTCATCGTGCCCCCGGGAATCGAACCCGGGTCCCTGGCGCTGTGAGGGAGCAGCGCTAACCACTGTGTCGCCGTGCCCCCGGGAATCGAACCCGGGTCCCTGGCGCTGTGAGGCAGCAGTGCTAACCACTGTGTCACCGTGCCCCCGGGAATCGAACCCAGGTCCCTGGCGCTGTGAGGCAGCAGTGCTAACCACTGTGTCACCGTGCCCCCGGGAATCGAACCCGGGTCCCTGGAGCTGTGAGGCAGCAGTGCTAACCCACTGTGTCACCGTGCCCCCGGGAATCGAACCCGGGTCCCTGGCGCTGTGAGGGAGCAGTGCTAACCACTGTGTCACCGTGCCCCCGGGAATCGAACCCGGGTCCCTGGCGCTGTGAGGGAGCAGCGCTAACCACTGTGTCACCGTGCCCCCGGGAATCGAACCCGGGTCCCTGGCGCTGTGAGGCAGCAGTGCTAACCCACTGTGTCACCGTGCCCCCGGGAATCGAACCCGGGTCCCTGGCTCTCTGAGGCAGCAGTGCTAACCCACTGTGTCACCGTGCCCCCGGGAATCGAACCCGGGTCCCTGGCGCTGTGAGGGAGCAGTGCTAACCACTGTGTCACCGTGCCCCCGGGAATCGAACCCGGGTCCCTGGCGCTGTGAGGTAGCAGCGCTAACCACTGTGTCACCGTGCCCCCGGGAATCGAACCCGGGTCCCTGGCGCTGTGAGGCAGCAGCGCTAACCCACTGTGTCACCGTGCCCCCGGGAATCGAACCCGGGTCCCTGGCGCTGTGAGGGAGCAGCGCTAACCCACTGTGTCACCGTGCCCCCGGGAATCGAACCCGGGTCCCTGGCGCTGTGAGGGAGCAGTGCTAACCACTGTGTCACCGTGCCCCCGGGAATGGAACCCGGGTCCCTGGCGCTGTGAGGGAGCAGTGCTAACCCACTGTGTCACCGTGCCCCCGGGAATCGAACCCGGGTCCCTGGCACTGTGAGGCAGCAGCGCGAACCCACTGTGCCAAAATCGATCTTTGAAGAAGTTAGCCAAACAGGTTGTCCCCTTTGTACAACTCTGACAGGTTGCGTTTTGACTTTCCAAATGTCCTTCTTTGAGTGTGGATTCCAACGGTTTCCCAACGAGAGACGTTCCCATGGCGATTCCCGCTTACCCAAGAGTGAGGAGTTCCCGTCTCCCAGTGGAAACTTCTGGTATCTGGGGATGATGAAGGGTGGGATCATGTGGAAGTCCCTGGCCAGGAGGGGCTCCAGCCTGAAGGCCGAGGGGTCAGCTGGGTGGAAGAGGTTGTATATCTGTTGGCAAGCAGGTCGGTACTTGGCCGCTGGAAGGAGAGAAGAGACGGTTAGACCTGCTCTGGTCATCATCCTTTCCCGGGACGCCGGCATCTCCCACCCTGCCCCCCACTCCTGACACAAGCAATAGAAGCAGCAGTCGACCATTCGGCCCTTCAAGCCCGCCCCACCATTCAATACTATCATGGCTGACCTATGCTGGTCTCAACTCCCTTTCCTGTGCTGTTTCCCCATCACCCTCTATTCCTCGATCGATCAAATATTTATCCATCCCCACTTTAAACACTTCATATCCACAGATCTCTAAAGGTTGCCACTCAAGTGGATAGAGCTGTGAAGAAGGCCTATAGTGTGTTAGCTTTTATTAACAGGGGATTGGAGTTTAAGAGCCGTGGGGTTATGCTGCAACTGTACAGGACCTTGGTGAGACCACATTTGGAATATTGTGTGCAGTTCTGGTCACCTCACTATAAGAAGGATGTGGAAGCGCTGGAAAGAGTGCAGAGGAGATTTACCAGGATGCTGCCTGGTTTGGACGGTAGGTCTTATGAGGAAAGGTTGAGGGAACTTGGGCTTTTCTCTTTGGAGCGGAGGAGGTTGAGAGGAGACTTAATAGAGGTTTATAAGATGATGAGGGGGATAGATAGAGTGAACGTTCAAAGACTATTTCCTCGGGTGGATGGAGCTATTACAAGGGGGCATAACTATAGGGTTCGTGGTGGGAGATACAGGAAGGATATCAGAGGTAGGTTCTTTACGCAGAGAGTGGTTGGGGTGTGGACTGGACTGTCTGCAGTGATAGTGGAGTCAGACACTTTAGGAACATTTAAGCGGTTATTGGATAGGCACATGGAGCACACCAGGATGATAGGGAGTGGGATAGCTTGATCTTGGTTTCAGACAAAGCTCGGCACAACATCGTGGGCCAAAGGGCCTGTTCTGTGCTGTACTGTTCTATGTTCTATGTTAATGATCTGGCCTCCAGCACCCTTTGGGGCAGAGAATTCCAGAGACTCACCACCCTCTGCGAGAAGACATTTCTACACACCTCAGTTTTAAATGGCCTGCCCTCAATCTCGTAGCGATGTCCTTTTGTTCAGGACTCTCTCACTAATGAAAACATCTCACCATCTACCCTGTCAAGCCCCCTCAGGATCTTATCTGTCTGAATAAGGGTCGCCCCCTCACTCGTCTAAACTCTAAGGAATACAGAGCCAGACTATTTCGTCTCTCTTGATAGAACAACCCTCACACCCCAGGAATTAGCCGGGTGAATCTCCTGTGGACTACCTCCAATGTTACTCTATCCTATTTTAGGTAAGGAGACCAAAGCTGTACGCAGTATTCCAGGCGAGGCCTCACCAACACCCTGGACAATTACAACAAAACCTCCCTATTTTCAAACTCCAACCTCTTTGCAATAAAGGCCAAAATCCCATTTGTCTTCCCTTGTCAAACTCTCCAAAAAATCATCCCACCCCACTCCACGTAACCTCACGCATTTAACACGGCCAATCCCCCTAACCTGCACATCTTTGGACACTAAGGGACAATTTAGCATGGCCAATCCACCTAACCTACACATCTTTGGACACTAAGGGACAATTTAGCATGGCCAATCCCCCTAACCTGCACATCTTTGGACACTAAGGGACAATTTAGCATGGCCAATCCCCCTAACCCGCACATCTTTGGACACTAAGGGACAATTTAGCACGGCCAATCCATCTAACCTGCACATCTTTGGACACTAAGGGACAATTTAGCATGGCCAATCCACCTAACCTGCACATCTTTGGACACTAAGGGACAATTTAGCATGGCCAATCCCCCTAACCTGCACATCTTTGGACACTAAGGGACAATTTAGCATGGCCAATCCCCCTAACCTGCTCATCTCTGGACACTAAGGGGCAATTTAGCACGGCCAATCCCCCTAACCTGCACATCTTTGGACACTAAGGGACAATTTAGCATGGCCAATCCACCTAACCTACACATCTTTGGACACTAAGGGACAATTTAGCATGGCCAAT
>NW_027592038.1:55000-62500 GCF_964213995.1 Mustelus asterias
GAGTGGGTGTGTGTGAGTGTGTGAGTGAGTTTGTGTGTGTGTGAGTGAGTGAGTGTGTGAGTGAGTGTGAGAGTGAGTGTGTGTGAGTGAGTGTGTGTGTGAGTGTGTGTGTGAGTGTGTGTGTGAGTGTGTGTGTAAGTGTGCGTGTGAGAGTGCGTGCATGACTGTGAGTGTGAGTGAGTGTGAGTGAGTGTGTGTGTGAGTGTGACTGTGAGTGTGTGTGTGTGTGAGTGAGTTTGTGTGTGAGTGAGTGTGTGAGTGAGTGAGTGAGTGTGTGAGTGAGTGTGTGAGTGAGTGTGTGAGTGAGTGTGAGAGTGAGTGTGTGTGAGTGATTGTGTGTGTGAGTGAGTGTGTGTGTGAGTGAGTGAGTGTGTGAGTGTGTGAGTGTGACTGAGTGTGTGTGAGTGTGAGTGAGTGAGTTTGTGTGAGTGTGGGTGAGTGTGGGTGTGTGTGGGTGTGTCTGTGAGAGTCTAAGTGTGAATGTGTGTGAATGAGTGTGTGAGAGTATGAGTGTGTGTGAGTTTGAGCGAGTGTGAGTGACTGTGAGAGTTTGGGTATGTGTGAGTTTCAGTGTGTGTGAGTTTGAGTGTGTGAATTTGTGTGAGTGTGTGTGAGTTTGAGTGTGTCTGAGTGTGTGTGTGTGAGTGAGTGTGTGTGAGTGAGTGTGTGTGAGTGTGTCTGAGTGTGTGTGTGTGAGTGAGTGTGTGTGAGTGAGTGTGTGTGAGTGTGAGTGAGTGTGTGTGAGTGTGAGTGTGTGTGAGTGTGAGTGTGTGTGAGTGAGTGTGTGAGTGTGTGTGAGTGAGTGAGTGTGAGTGAGTGTGTGTGAGTGTGTGTGTGAGTGAGTGTGTGAGTGTGTGTGAGTGAGTGTGTGTGAGTGAGTGCGTGTGAGTGAGTGTCTGTAAGCGAGTGTGTGTGAGTGAGTGTGAGTGAGAGTTTGTGTGTGAGTGAGTGTTTGTGAGTGAGTGTGAGTGAGTGTGTGTGAGTGAGTGTGTGTGAGTGAGTGTGAGTGAGTGTGTGTGAGTGAGTGTGAGTGAGTGTGTCTGAGTGTGTGTGTGAGTGTGTGTGAGTGAGTGTGTGAGTGTGTGTGTGTGTGTGAGTGAGTGTGTGTGAGTGAGTGTGTCTGAGTGTGTGTGAGTGAGTGTGTGTGAGTGAGTGTGAGTGAGTGTGTGAGTGTGTGTGAGTGAGTGTGTGTGTGAGTGTGAGTGAGTGAGTGTGTGTGTGAGTGTGAGTGAGTGTGTGTGTGAGTGTGTGTGAGTGAGTGTGAGTGAGTGTGTGAGTGTGAGTGAGTGTGTGTGTGTGTGAGTGTGTGTGTGAGTGTGTGTGAGTGAGTGTGAGTGAGTGTGTGAGTGAGTGTGTGTGTGAGTGTGAGTGAGTGAGTGTGTGTGAGTGAGTGAGTGTGTGTGTGTGTGTGAGTGAGTGTGAGTGAGTGTGTGAGTGTGTGTGAGTGTGTGAGTGTGTGTGAGTGAGTGTGTGTGTGAGTGAGTGTGTGAGTGAGTGTGTGAGTGAGTGTGTGGACATCTCGGAGGGTTCAGACAGCGAGGCGATATGGGTAGAGCTCAGGAATAGGGAGGGTGCAGTCACAATGTTGGGGTTTACTATAGGCCACCAAACTGCCAGCGGGAGATAGAGGAACAGATAGAACATAGAAACATAGAAACCCTACAGTGCAGAAGGAGGCCATTCGGCCCATCGAGTCTGCACCGACCACAATCCCGCCCAGGCCCTCCCCCTACATATTTTACCCGCTAATCCCTCTAACCTACGCATCCCAGGACTCTAAGGGACAATTTTTAACCTGGCCAATCAACCTAACCCGCACATCTTTGGACTGTGGGAGGAAACCGGAGCACCCGGAGGAAACCCACGCAGACACGAGGAGAATGTGCAAACTCCACACAGACAGTGACCCGAGCCGGGAATCGAACCCGGGACCCTGGAGCTGTGAAGCAGCAGTGCTAACCACTGTGCTACCGTGCCGCCCATATGTAGGCAGATTTTGGCAAAGTGTAAAAGTGACAGGGTTGTTGTGGTGGGAGATTTTAATTTCCCCGATATTGACTGGGACTCACTTAGTGCTTGGGGCGTGGATGGGGCAGAGTTTGTAAGGAGCATCCAGGAGGGCTTCTTGAAACAGTATGTAGATAGTCCAACTAGGGATGGGACCATACTGGACCTGGTATTGGGGAATGAGCCCGGCCAGGTGAACGATGTTTCAGTAGGGGAGCAGTTCGGGAACAGTGACCACAATTCAGTAAGCTTTAAGGTACTGATGGATAAAGATAAGTGTAGTCCTCAAGTGAAGGTGCTAAATTGGGGGAAGGCTAATTACAACAATATTAGGCAGGAACTGAAGAATGTAGATTGGGGGCAGATGTTTGAGGGCAAATCAACATCTGGCATGTGGGAGGCTTTCAGGTGTAAGTCGATAGGGATTCAGGACCGGCACATTCCTGTAAGGATGAAGGATAAGTCTGGCAAGTTTTGGGAACCTTGGATAACGAATGATATTGTGAGTCTAGTCACAGAGAAAAAGGAAGCATTTGTCAAAGCTAGGAGGCTGGGAACATACGAAGCAAGTGTGGAATACAAGGAAAGTAGAAAGAAACTTAAACAAGGAGTAAGAAGAGCTAAAAGGGTCACGAAAAGTCATTGGCCAGCAGGATTAAGGAAAATACCAAGGCTTTTTATACATATATTTGTCAAGACGCCCCTTAAAATCCACGACCCTTTAGGAGTCGGGAGATAATGCTGCAGCTTTATAGGACCCTGGTTAGACCACACTTGGAGTACTGCGCGCAGTTCTGGTCACCTCATTACAGGAAAGATGTTGAAGCCATTGAAAGGGTGCAGAGGAGATTTACAAGGATGTTGCCTGGATTGGGGGGCATGCCTTATGAGGATAGGTTGAGGGAGCTTGGTCTCTTCTCCCCGGAGAGACGAAGGATGAGAGGTGACCTGATAGAGGTTTACAAGATGTTGAGAGGTCTGGATAGGGTAGACTCTCAGAGGCTATTTCCAAGGGCTGAAATGGTTGCTACGAGAGGACACAGGTTTAAGGTGCTGGGGGGTAGGTACAGAGGAGATGTCAGGGGTAAGTTTTTCACTCAGAGGGTGGTGGGTGAGTGGAATCGGCTGACGTCGGTGGTGGTGGAGGCAAACTCGTTGGGGTCTTTTAAGAGACTTCTGGATGAGTACATGGGATTTAATGGGATTGAGGGCTATAGATAGGCCTAGAGGTGGGGATGTGATCGGCGCAACTTGTGGGCCGAAGGGCCTGTTTGTGCTGTGGCTTTCTATGTTCTATGTTCATATATAAAGAGCAGGAGGGTAGCCAGGGAGAGGGTTGGCCCACTCAAGGACAGGGGAGGGAATCTATGCGTGGAGCCAGAGGAAATGGGCGAGGTATTAAATGAGTACTTTGCGTCATTATTCACCAAAGAGAAGGACTTGGTGGATGATGAGTCTGGGAAAGGGTGTGTAGATAGTTTGAGTCATTTTGAGATCAAAAAGGAGGAGGTATTGGGGGTCTTGAGAAACATCAAGGTAGACAAGTCTCCAGGGCCTGATGGGATATCCCCCAGAATACTGAGAGAGACAATGGAGGAAATTGCTGGGGTCTTGAGAGAAATCTTTGTATCCTCACTGGCTACAGGGGAGGTCCCAAAGGATTGGAGAATAGCCAATGTTGTTCCTTTGTTTAAAAAGGGGAGCAAGAATAATCCAGGTAATTACAGGCCGGTGAGCCTTACATCAGCGGTAGGGAAATTATTGGAGAGGATTCTTCGAGACAGGATTTATTCCCACTTGGAAATAAGTGGACGTATTAGTGAGAGGCAACATGGTTTTGTGAAGGGGAGGTCGTGTCTCACGAATTTGATCGAGTTTTTCGAGGAAGTGACGAGGATGATTGATGAGGGTAGGGCAGTGGATGTTGTCTACATGGACTTCAGTAAGGCCTTTGACAAGGTCCCTCATGGCAGACTGGTGCAGAAAGTGAAGTCGCATGGGATCAGAGGTGAGCTGGCAAGGTGGATACAAAACTGGCTCGGTCAAAGAAGACAGAGGGTAGCAGTGGAAGGGTGCGTTTCTGAATGGAGGGCTGTGACAAGTGGTGTTCCTCAGGGATCAGTGCTGGGACCTTTGCTGTTTGTAATATATATAAATGATTTGGAGGAAAATGTAACTGGATTGATTAGTAAGTTTGCTGATGACACAAAGGTTGGTGGATTTGCGAATAGCGATGAGGACCATCAGAGGATACAGCAGGATATAGATCAGTTGGAGACTTGGGCGGAGAGATGGCAGATGGAGTTTAATCCGGACAAGTGTGAGGTAATGCATTTTGGAAGATCTAATACAGATAGGAAATATACAGTAAATGGCAGAACCCTTAAGAGTATTGATAGGCAGAGGGATCTGGGTGTACAGGTACACAGGTCACTGAAAGTGGCAATGCAGGTGGAGAAGGTAGTCAAGAAGGCATACGGCATGCTTGCCTTCATCGGCCGGGGTATTGAGTTTAAAAATTGGCAAGTCATGTTGCAGCTTTTTAGAACCTTAGTTAGGCCGCACTTGGAATATAGTGTTCAATTCTGGCCGCCACACTACCAGAAGGATGTGGAGGCTTTGGAGAGGGTATAGAAAAGATTTACCAGGATGTTGCCTGGTCTGGAGGGCATTAGCTATGAGGAGAGGTTGAGAAACTTGGTTTGTTCTCACTGGAACGACGGAGGTTGAGGGGAGACCTGATAGAAGTCTACAAGATTATGAGGGGCATGGACAGAGTGGATAGTCAGAAGCTTTTCCCCAGGGTGGAAGAGTCAATTACTCGGGGGCACAGGTTTAAGGTGCGAGGGGCAAGGTTTAAAGGAGATGTACGAGGCAGATTTTTTACACAGAGGGTGGTGGGTGCCTGGAACTCGCTGCCGGGGGAGTGGAAGCGGATACGGTCGTGGATTTTAAGGGGCGTCTTGACAAGTACATGAATAGGATGGGAATAGAGGGATATGGTCCCCAGAAGGGGAGGGGGTGTTAGTTCAGTCGGGCAGCATGGTCGGTGCAGGATTGGAGGGGCCGAAGGGCCTGTTCCTGTGCTGTAATTTTCTTTGTTCTTTGTTCTTCCTTGAGGGTGTGTGTGTGAGTTGTGAATCTTACCACGCTCCCCCGTCTGCTGCTAGTTCCGCTGCCAATCGTGATGTTGTTACACAGTGCATCGAATCCCAGAATTCCACCCACACAGTCTCCAATCACACACACCTACACAGAGAGAGAGAGAGAGAGATCCATCAACACCGCCCAGACCACAGCTCCCTCAGCACTGACCCTCTGACAGTGCGGCACTCCCTCAGCACTGACCCTCTGACAGTGCGGCACTCCCTCAGCACTGACCCTCTGACAGTGCGGCACTCCCTCAGCACTGACCCACTGACAGTGCGGCACTCCCTCAGCACTGACCCTCTGACAGTGCGGCACTCCCTCAGCACTGACCCTCCGACAGTGCGGCACTCCCTCAGCACTGACCGTCTGACAGTGCAGCTCTCCCTCAGCACTGACCCTCTGACACTGCAGCACTCCCTCAGCACTGACCCTCTGACAGTGCGGCACTCCCTCAGCACTGACCCTCTGACAGTGCGGCACTCCCTCAGCACTGACCCTCTGACAGTGCAGCACTCCCTCAGCACTGACCCTCTGACAGTGCGGCACTCCCTCAGCACTGACCCCCTGACAGTGCGGCACTCCCTCAGCACTGACCCCCTGACAGTGCGGCACTCCCTCAGCACTGACCCTCTGACAGTGCGGCACTCCCTCAGCACTGACCCTCTGACAGTGCGGCACTCCCTCAGCACTGACCCTCTGACAGTGCGGCACTCCCTCAGCACTGACCCTCTGACAGTGCGGCACTCCCTCAGCACTGACCCTCTGACAGTGCGGCACTCCCTCAGCACTGACCCTCTGACAGTCCGGCACTCCCTCAGCACTGACCCTCTGACAGTGCGGCACTCCCTCAGCACTGACCCTCTGACAGTGCGGCACTCCCTCAGCACTGACCCTCTGACAGTGCGGCACTCCCTCAGCACTGACCCTCTGACAGTGCGGCACTCCCTCGGTACTGACCCTCTGACAGTGCGGCACTCCCTCAGTACTGACCCTCTGACAGTGCGGCACTCCCTCAGCACTGACCCTCTGACAGTGCGGCACTCCCTCAGCACTGACCCACTGACAGTGCGGCACTCCCTCAGCACTGACCCACTGACAGTGCGGCACTCCCTCAGTACTGACCCTCTGACAGTGCGGCACTCCCACAGTCCTGACCCTCTGACAGTGCGGCACTCCCTCAGCACTGACCCTCTGACAGTGCGGCACTCCCCCAGCACTGACCCTCTGACAGTGCGGCACTCCCTTAGCACTGACTCTCTGACAGTGCGGCACCCCCTCAGCACTGACCCTCTGACAGTGCGGCACTCCCTCAGCACTGACCCTCTGACACTGCGGCACTCGCTCAGCACTGACCCTCTGACAGTGCGGCACTCCCTCAGTACTGACCCTCTGACAGTGCGGCACTCCCTCAGCACTGACCCTCTGACAGTGCGGCACTCCCTCAGCACTGACCCTCTGACAGTGCGGCACTCCCTCAGTACTGACCCTCTGACAGTGCGGCACTCCCTCAGCACTGACCCTCTGACAGTGCGACACTCCTTCAGTACTGACCCGCTGACAGTGCGGCACTCCCTCAGCACTGACCCACTGACAGTGCGGCACACCCTCAGCACTGACCCTCTGACAGTGCGGCACTCCCACAGTCCTGACCCTCTGACAGTACAGCACTCGCTCAGCACTGACCCTCTGACAGTGCGGCACTCCCTCAGCACTGACCCTCTGACAAAGCGGCACTCCCTCAGTACTGACCCTCTGACAGTGCGGCACTCCCTCAGTACTGACCCTCTGACAGTGCGGCACACCCTCAGCACTGACCCGCTGACAGTGCGGCACTCCCTCAGCACTGACCCTCTGACAGTGCGGCACTCCCTCAGCACTGACCCTCTGACAGTGCGGCACTCCCTCAGCACTGACCCTCTGACAGTGCGGCACTCCCACAGTCCTGACCCTCTGACAGTACAGCACTCGCTCAGCACTGACCCTCTGACAGTGCGGCACTCCCACAGTCCTGACCCTCTGACAGTACAGCACTCCCTCAGCACTGACCATCTGACAGTGCAGCTCTCCCTCAGCACTGACCCTCTGACAGTGCAGCACTCCCTCAGCACTGACCCTCTGACAGTGCGGCACTCCCTCAGTACTGACCCTCTGACAGTGCGGCACTCCCTCAGCACTGACCCTCTGACAGTGCGACACTCCCTCAGTACTGACCCTCTGACAGTGCGGCACTCCCTCAGTACTGACCCTCTGACAGTGCGACACTCCCTCAGTACTGACCCTCTGACAGTGCGGCACTCCCTCAGTACTGACCCTCTGACAGTGCGGCACTCCCTCAGCACTGAC
>NW_027592039.1:7500-64899 GCF_964213995.1 Mustelus asterias
GCAGTTGATGTTGTCTACATGGACTTTAACAAGGCCTTTGACAAGGTACCACATGGTAGGTTGTTGCATAAAGTTAAATCTCACGGGATCCATGGTGAGGTAACCAAATGGATACAAAATTGGCTGGATGACAGAAGCCAGAGGATGGTGGTAGAGGGTTGTTTTTCAAACTGGAGGCCTGTGACCAGCAGTGTGCCTCAGAGATCAGTGCTGAGCCCACTGTTATTGGTCATTTATATTACTGATTTGGATGAGAATTTAGGAGGCATGGTTAGTAAGTTTGCAGATGACACCAAGATTTGATGGCATAGTGGACAGTGAAGGTTATCAATTGGGCCAGTGGGCTAGTGAATGGCAGATGGAGTTTAATTTAGACAAATGTGAGGTGATGCATTTTGGTAGGTCAAACCAGGGCAGGGCTTACTCGGTTAATGGTAGGGCATTGGGGAGAGTTACAGAACAAAGAAATCTAGGGGTATAGGTTCTTAGTTCCTTGAAAGTGGAGTCACAGGTGTACGGAGTGGTGAAGAAGGCATTCAGCATGCTTGGTTTCATTCCTTTCCTTCTTAAACAGCTGTGTTACATTAGCTACTTTACAGTCCTCCGGGACACTCCTTGCCTCCAGTGATTCCTGAAAGACCACCAATGCCTCCACAATTTCCTCAGCTATCTCTTTTAGAACCCTGGGGTGTAGTCCATCTGATCCAGGTGATTTATCCACCTTCAGACCTTTCAGTTGCCCCAGAATCTTCTCCTTAGTGATGGCCACTGCACTCACCTGTGCCCCCTGATTCTCCTGGAGCTCTGGCATCCCACTGATGCCTTCCACCGTGAAGACTGATGCAAACTAACTATTCAGTTCCTCTGACATTTCTCTGTTCCCTACTGTTACTTCTCCAGCCTCATTTTCCAGTGGCCCAATGGCTATTTTTGCCTCTCTTTTACCTTTTATATATTGAAAAAAGCTCTTCCCATCTTTTTTTTATATTACTAGCTAGCTTACACTCATATTTCATCTTCCCCCCCTTTATTGCATTTTAGTTGTCCTCTGCTCGCTTTTAAATTTCCCAATCCTCTGGCTTCCCACTAATCCTCACCACTTTGTATGCTTTTTCTTTTTCTTTTATTCTGTCCATGACTTCCCTCGTCAGCCATGGATGCCTCGTCCTCCCCTGAGCATGTTTCCTCCTCCTTGGGATGAATTTCTGTTGTGCCTCCCGAATAACCCCAAAAAACTCCTGCCATTGCTGTTCCACTGCCTTCCCTGCGAGGCTCCCTTTCCAATCAACTCTGGCCAGCTCCTCCCTCATGTCTTTGTAGTTACCTTTATTTAATTGTAACACCGTTACCATAGAACCATAGAAAATTACAGCTCAGAAACAGGCCTTTTGGCCCTTCTTGTCTGTGCCGAACCATTTTTTGCCTAGTCCCACTGACCTGCACTTGGACCATATCCCTCCACACCCCTCACCCATGAACCCGTCCAAGTTTTTCTTAAATGTTAAAAGTGACCCCGCATTTACCACTTTATCCGGCAGCTCATTCCACACTCCCACCACTCTCTGCGTAAAGAAGCCCCCCCTAATATTCCCTTTAAACTTTTCTCCTTTCACCCTTAACCCATGCCTTCTGGGTTTTTTCTCCCCTAGCCTCAGTGGAAAAAGCCTGCTTGCATTCACTCTATCTATACCCATCAAAATCTTATACACCTCTATCAAATCTCCCCTCATTCTTCTATAAATATTCTCATAAACAACGGAACAACATGAGCCACCCTCCAGTCATCCAGCACCTCCCCTGTGAATACTGACAATTTAAATGTGTCTGCCAGGGCCCCTGCAAGTTCAACACTAGCTTCCCTCAAGGTCCGTGGGAATACCCTGTCCGGTCCTCAGTGGGCAGAGAATTCCAGAGATTCACCACCCTCTGGGAGAAGAAGTTCCTCCTCAACTCTGTCTTAAAACCATTTAGTATCTCCCCCATCTCTTTTGGTTCCATACACAGTCTACCACTCTGGTCTTCAACACGACCAATTTTATCCCTCACGATCCTTTTGCTCCTAATATACATAGAAACATAGAAAACTACAGCACAAAACAGGCCCTTCAGCCCCACAAGTTGTACCGAACATATCCCTACCTTTTAGGCCTACCTATAACCCTCCATCCTATTAAGTCCCATGTACTCATCCAGGAGTCTCTTAAAAGACCCTATTGAGTTTGCCTCCACCACCACTGACGGCAGCCAATTCCACTCGCCCACCATCCTGTGTGAGAAAAACTTCCCCCTAACATTTCCCCTGTACCTACCCCCCAGCACCTTAAACCTGTGTCCTCTCGTAGCAACCATTTCCACCCTGGGAAAAAGCCTCTGAGAGTCCACCCGATCTATACCTCTCAACATCTTATATACCTCTATTAGGTCTCCTCGCATCCTACGTCTCTCCAAGGAGAAAAGACCCAGTTCCCTCAGCCTATCCTCATAAGGCATGCCACTCAATCCAGGCAACATCCTTGTAAATCTCCTCTGCACCCTTTCAATCTTTTCCACATCCTTCCTGTAATAAGGCGACCAGAACTGAGCACAGTACTCCAAGTGGGGTCTGACGAGGGTCTTATATAGCTGCATCATTATCCCCGGACTCCGAAACTCAATCCCTCGATTGATAATGGCCAGCACATCATATGCCTTCTTAACCACCTCCTCCACCTGCGGGGCTGATTTTAGAGTCCTATGGACCCCGGACCTCAAGGTCCTTCTGATCTTCTACAGTACTAAGAGTCTTTCCCTTTATATTGTACTCCTTCATCCCATTTGACCTGCCAAAATGGACCACTACGCATTTATCTGGGTTGAAGTCCATCTGCCACTTCTCCGCCCAGTCTTGCATTCTATCTATGTCCCTCTGTAACTTCTGACATCCCTCCAGACTATCCACAACCCCACCAACCTTCGTGTCGTCAGCAAACTGACCAACCCATCCCTCCACTTCCTCATCCAGGTCATTTATGAAAATGACGAACAGCAAAGGTCCCAGAACAGATTCCTGGGGCACACCACTGGTGACCAACCTCCATTTAGAAAAAGACCCATCTATACACACACTCTGCCTCCTTTGACTCACCTGAAGAAGGGGCTTGGAGCTCCGAAAGCTTGTGTGGCTTTTGCTACCAAATAAACCTGTTGGACTTTAACCTGGTGTTGTTAAACTTCTTTCTGTGTTTACCCCAATCCAACGCTGGCATCTCCACATCCTTTGGGCAAGCCAGTTCTGGATCCACAAGGCAGCAGCCCCTTGGATCCCATGCCCTCTCACTTTTTCTGGAAGCCTTGCATGGGGGATCTTATCGAACGCCTTGCTAAAATCCATATAAACCACATCTACCGCTTTCCCTTCATCAATGTGTTTAGTCACATTTTCGAAT
Source organism: Mustelus asterias (assembly GCF_964213995.1). Taxonomy (NCBI): domain Eukaryota; kingdom Metazoa; phylum Chordata; class Chondrichthyes; order Carcharhiniformes; family Triakidae; genus Mustelus; species Mustelus asterias. The sequence continues at coordinate 10,926 of NW_027592039.1, forward strand.
AACTCCACCAGGCTTGTAAGGCACGATCTGCCTTTGACAAAGCCATGCTGAGTATTCTTGAGAATACTAAACCTCTCTAAATGCTCATAAATCTTGTCCCTCAGGATCTTCTCCATCAGCTTGCCAACCACTGATGTCAGACTCACCGGTCGGTAATTTCCTGGGCAATCCCTATTCCCCTTCTTGAAAATAGGAACCACATCCGCAATCCTCCAATCCTCCGGTACCTCTCCCGTCTCCATCGACCTATAGAAGCTCTTTGGATTTTCCTTCACTCTGTCTGCCAAAGCGTCTGTTACATCTGATTCCAACTTCTACCTCTCAAATTGCAGGGTAAATTCTATCATATTGTGGTCACTGCTCCCTACGGGTTCCTTCACCTTAAGTTCCCTAATCAAGTCTGCCTCATTACACATCACCAAATCCAGAATTGCTTGTTCCCTGGAACATAGAACATAGAACATTACAGCGCAGTACAGGCCCTTCGGCCCTCGATGTTAGAACCAGAGAACCATAGAAAATTACAGCTCAGAAACGGGCCTTTTGGTCCTTCTTGTCTGTGCCGAACCATTTTTTGCCTAGTCCCACTGACCTGCACTTGGACCTTATCCCTCCACACCCCTCTCATCCATGAACCCATCCAAGTTTTTCTTAAATGTTAAAAGTGTTAAAAATGTTAAAAGCATTTACCACTTTATCCGGCAGCTCATTCCACACTCCCACCACTCTCTGCGTGAAGAAGCTCCCCCTAATATTCACTTTAAAACTTTTCTCCTTTCACCCTTAACCCATGCCCTCTGGTTTTTTTCTCCCCTAGCCTCAGCGGAAAAAGCCTGCTTGCATTCACTCTATCTATATCCATCAAAATCTTATATACCTCTATCAAATCTCCCCTCAATCTTCTACGCTGCAGGGAATAAAGTCCCAACCTATTCAATCTCTCTCTGTAACTCAGCTTCTCAAGTCCCGGCAACATCCTTGTGAACCTTCTCTGCACTTTTTCAACTTATTTACATCCTTCCTGTAACTAGGTGACCAAAACTGTACACAATACTCCAAATTCGGCCTCACCACTGCCTTATATAACCTTACCATAACACTCCAACTGTTATACTCGATACTCCGATTTATAAAGGCCAATGTACCGACGGCACTCTTTACAACCCTATCCACCTGTGACGTCACTTTTAGGGAATTCTGTACCTGTATTCCCAGATCCCTCTGTTCAACTGTACTCTTCAGAGTCCTACCATTTACCCTGTACGTTCTACTTTGGTTTGTCCTTCCAATGTGCAATATCTCATACTTGTCTGCGTTAAATTCCATTTGCCATTTTTCAGCCCATTTTTCTAGTTGGTCCAAATCCGTCTGCAAGCTTTGAAAACCTTCCTCACTGTCCACTACACCTCCAATCTTTGTATCATCAGCAAACTTGCTGATCCAATTTACCACATTATCATCCAGATCATTGATATAGGTGACAAACAACAATGGACCCAACACCGATCCCTGCGGCACACCACTAGTCACAGGCCTCCACTCAGAGAAGCAATCCTCCACAACCACTCTCTGGCTTCTTCCATTGAGCCAGTGTCTAATCCAATTTATCCCATGTATACCTAGCGACTGAACCTTCCTAACTAACCTCCCACGAGGGACCTTGTCAAAGGCCTTGCTGAAATCCAGGTAGACAACATCCACCGCCTTCCCTTCATCCACTTTCCTGGTAACCTCCTCGAAAAACTCGAGGGGCTGGATAGGGTAGAGGTGGAGAGATTCTTTCTACTTAGAAAGGAAACAAGAACTAGAGGACACAGCCTCAAAATAAGGGGGAGTCAGTTTAGGACAGAGTTGAGGCATCTTGTATGCCTCTATTAAGTCACCTCTTAACCTTCTTCTCTCTAACAAAAACAACCTCAAGTCCCTCAGCCTTTCCTCATAAGACCTTCCCACCATACCAGGCAACATCCTGGTAAATCTCCTCTGCACCCTTTCCAATGCTTCCACATCCTTCCTATAATGCGGCGACCAGAACTGTACGCAATACTCCAAGTGCGGCCACACCAGAGTTTTGTACAGCTGCAACATGACCTCCTGGCTCCGAAACGCAATCCATAAGACCATAAGACATAGGAGCGGAAGTAAGGCCATTCAGCCCATCGAGTCCACTCCACCATTCAATCATGGTTGATTTCAACTCCATTTACCCGCTCTCTCCCCATAGCCCTTAATTCCTCGAGAAATCAAGAATTTATCAATTTCTGTCTTGAAGACGCTCAACGTCTCGGCCTCCACAGCCCTCTGTGGCAATGAATTCCACAGACCCACCACTCTCTGGCTGAAGAAATTTCTCCTCATCTCTGTTCTAAAGTGACTCCCTTTTATTCTAAGGCTGTGCCCCCGCATCCTAGTCTCCCCTGTTAATGGAAACAACTTCCCTACGTCCATCCTATCTAAGCCGTTCATTATCTTGTAAGTTTCTATCAGATCTCCCCTCAACCTCCTAAACTCCAATGAATATAATCCCACGATCCTCAGACGTTCATCGTATGTCAGGCTTACCATTCCTGGGATCATCCGTGTGAATCTCCGCTGGACCTGCTCCAGTGCCAGTATGTCCTTCCTGAGGTGTGGGGCCCAAAATTGCTCACAGTACTCCAAATGGGGCCTAACCAGTGCTTTATAAAGCCTCAGAAGTACATCCCTGCTTTTGTATTCCAAGCCTCTTGAGATAAATGACAACATTACATTTGCTTTCTTAATTACGGACTCAACCTGCAAGTTTACCTTTAGAGAATCCTGGACTAGGACTCCCAAGTCCCTTTGCACTTTAGCATTATGAATTTTGTCACCGTTTAGAAAATAGTCCATGCCTCTATTCTTTTTTCCAAAGTGTACGACCTCGCACTTGCCCACGTTGAATTTCATCAGCCACTTCTTGGACCACTCTCCTAAACTGTCTAAATCTTTCCGCAGCCTCCCCACCTCCTCAATACTACCTGCCCCTCCACCTATCTTTGTATCATCGGCAAACTTGGCCAGAATGCTCCCAGTCCCGTCATCCAGATCGTCAATATATAAAGAGAACAGCTGTGGCCCCAACACTGAACCCTGCGGGACACCACTTGTCACCGGTTGCCATTCTGAGAAAGAACCTTTTATCCCAACTCTCTGCCTTCTGTCTGACAGCCAATCGTCAATCCATGTTAGTACCTTGCCTCGAATACCATGGGCCCTTATTTTACTCAGCAGTCTCCCATGAGGCACCTTGTCAAAGGCCTTTTGGAAGTCAAGATAGATAACATCCATTGGCTCTCCTTGGTCTAACCTATTTGTTATCTCTTCAAAGAACTCTAACAGGTTTGTCAGGCACGACCTCCCCTTACTAAATCCATGCTGACTTGTCCTAATCCGACCCTGCACTTCCAAGAATTTAGAAATCTCATCCTTAACGATGGATTCTAGAATTTTGCCAACAACTGAGGTTAGGCTAATTGGCCTATAATTTTCCATCTTTTTTCTTGTTCCCTTCTTGAACAGTGGGGTTACAACAGCGATTTTCCAATCCTCTGGGACTTTCCCTGACTCCAGTGACTTTTGAAAGATCATAACTAACGCCTCCACTATTTCTTCAGCTATCTCCTTTAGAACTCTAGGATGTAGCCCATCTGGGCCCGGAGATTTATCAATTTTCAGACCTTTTAGTTTCTCTAGCACTTTCTCCTTTGTGATGGCAACCATATTCAACTCTGCCCCCTGACTTTTCTGAATTGTTGGGATATTACTCATGTCTTCTACTGTGAAGACTGACGCAAAGTACTTATTAAGTTCCTCAGCTATTTCCTTGTCTCCCATCACTAGATTACCTCTATCACAAGGGTCTATCACAAGCTGCTCCTTTCTATCCACACTCCTGATCCCCTCTCAATTATCGATGCTCCCAACAGAACAGCTCCAGCCTATCCAATCTCCTCCCCAGGCAGCATTCTGGTAAATCCCCTCTGTACCCTCTCCACTACAATCATATCCTTCCTATAATGTGGCAACCAGAACTGTACACAGTATTCATCGTGGCCTAACCAGCATTTATACAATTCCAGCATGACTTCCCTGCTCTTACAAATGCAAGTATCCCATAAGCCTTCACCACCTTATCTACCTGCCCTACTACCTTCAGGGATCTGTGGATATACACTCCAAGGTCCTTCCCTACAGTGTAATCCTTTGCCTTGTTAATCCTCCCCAAATGCATTAACTCTCACTTTTCCAGGTCGAATTCCATTTGCCACTGCCCTCCAAAAGAGAAAATGCTGGAAAATCTCAGCAGGTCTGGCAGCATCTGTAAGGAGATGCTGCAAGCTGGAGCAAGCAGAGAGGGAGTGATTGGAGGCAGGAGTGCTGGTGAGAGATTGATTGAATTATTTATTTATTTAATTAGTCAGTTAGTGTGTGTCTTTTTTTGGCCTTTACTTTTTTAGTAGTATTTTTCTTAAGTTTAAAGTGAAAACTGGAAGTGGGCTGCTAAGGAGTCTGGGAAAGGTTTTTTTTAAGCGCGCGAAGTATAAAAGGTAGGCTGCAGTATACAGCGGGCAGCGTCGGGAGCGGACAGTGGAGTGTGTGGGAAGCAGAGTGTGAGCTATAAGGGCTTTGGCTCACAGGGCTTCGGGGGAAAGGGCGAGGCAAGGTAAGTTATTTTTATCCAAACCTATATAGGATAAGGGTAACTATGAGTGATAGGCCAGTTCGGTGCTTCCGGTGTGGGATGTGGGAGTTCCTGGAAACACCTAGCCTCCCGGAGGACCACATTTGCGCCAGGTGCATGGAACTGCAGCTCCTGAGGGACCGCGTCACGGAACTGGAGTTGCAGATTGCTGACCTTGGTCTAGTCAGGGAGAATGAGAGAATAATTGACATGAGTTATAGGGAACTAGTTACACCGGGGCATCGGGAGAAGACACGTGGGTCACAGTTAGGAGGAGTAAAGGTCAGAAGGGTAATGTACCAGAGAGTACTCCAGTGGCTGTCTCTCATAATAGGAAGGGCTCGGCGACAGGTGTGAGAGGGGAGGGGAGTGAGCAATTAGTGGAGGGGTCACCTGTGGTTGTCCCACTCCAAAACATATTGTTTTGGATAGTGTGGAGGAGGATGGACTCTCCAGGGGTAAGCCACAGTGACCAGGTCACTGGCACAGAGTCAGGCTCTGTGGCCCGGAAAGGAAAGAGAGGGGTTAGGAGAGCAATAGTGGTGGGGGATGCATCGGTTAGAGGCATGGACAGGCGATTCTGTGGGTGCGAACGGGACTCCAGGATGGTAGTCTGCCTACCTGGTGCTGGGGTAATGGATGTCTCCGAGCGGATAGGAGGCATCTTAAAAGAGGAAGATAAAGAAACGGATGTCATTGTACACATTGGTGCAAATGACGTAGATAGGAAGAGCAGGGGGATCCTACGAGAGCAATTCAGGGAGTTGGGAAATAGACTAAAAAGTAGGGCCTCCAGGGTGGCCATCTCTGGGCTGCTCCCAATGCCTCGTGCCAGTGAGGCTAAGAATAGGGAGTTAGTACAATTGAATGCTTGGCTAAAGGACTGGTCCAGGAGAGAGGGCTTCATTTTCCTAGATCAATGGGAAGTTTTCAGGAGAGGATGGCACCTGTACAAGAAGGACGGGTCACAACTAAGTTGGAAGGGCATGAATATCCTGGCTGGGAGTTTTGCTAGTGCAGTTCGGGGGGGTTTAAACTAGTATGGCAGGGGGGAGGGGATCAAAATATTAGGTCTACAAGTGTAGAGGCTGGGGACGAGCTGGGGACGAGCTTGGGACAAGGCTGGCAAAGAAGAAGAGCACTCTGGGGGAGGATGACCTCACTGGGCCTGGAGTGCTTATACTTCAATGCAAGGAGCGTAGCAGGTAAGACAGACAAACTTAGGGCCTTAATGCTCACGAGGAATTTGGATGTGATTGCGGTGACAGAGACTTGGTTGAAAGAGGGACAGGACTGGCAGCTGAATATTCCGGGGTACAAGTGTTTTTGGCGAGACAGAGGAGGGGCCAAAAGAGGTGGGGGAGTAGTAGTATTAGTTGGAGAGCATATTACAGCGGTGCAGAGGGAGGACAATTCAGAGGGGTCGTGTAATGAGTCACTCTGGGTGGAGCTTAGAAACAGGAAGGGCGCAGTCACTATGTTGGGGGTATACTACAGGCCCCCCAACAGCCCAAGGGAAGTGGAAGAACGGATATGTCAGGAGATACTGGATAGGTGCAGGAAAAATAGGGTTGTTGTCGTGGGAGACTTCAATTTCCCTGGTATAGACTGGAAATTGCTGAGAGCTGGGACTCTGAATGGGGAGGAATTTGTAAAATGCGTACAGGAGGGTTCTTTGGAACAATATGTAGATAGCCGACTAGAGAGGGGGCTATACTGGACCTAGTACTGGGGAATGAGCCCGGTCAGGTCTTCAAAGTTTCGGTAGGGGAACATGTGGCAAATAGTGACCACAATTCTGTTAGCTTTAGGATAGTGATGGAAAAGGATGAGTGGTGTCCCAAGGGTAAGGTGTTGGATTGGGGGAAGGCTAACTTTAGTGGGATTAGGCAGAAATTGGCAGCTCTTGATTGGGAGAGGCTGTTTGAGGGTAAATCCACATCTGGCATGTGGGAGTCTTTTAAGGAACAGTTGTTAGGGCTGCAGGACAGGCATGTGCCTGTAAAAAAGGATAGGAAGGGTAGGATTCGAGAACCGTGGATAACCAGGGAAATTGAGGGACTGGTCAAAAAGAAAAGAGAGGCGTATGTTAGGTCCAGGCAGCTAAAAACGGAGGGAGCTCTGGAGGAGTACAAAGTAGGAAAGAACTCAAACGGGGAATTAGAAGGGCAAAAAGGGGTCACGAAATGTCCTTGGCAGACAGGATTAAGGAGAATCCCAGGCATTTTATTCATACATTAGGAACAAAAGGGTTGTCAGGGAAAGAATCGGACCTCTCAGGGACAAAAGTGGGGAATTATGCTTGGAGCCCAAAGAAGTAGGGAAGATCCTAAATGAATACTTTGCATCAGTATTCACAGAGAGGGATGTGTTGACTGGGAGTGTCTCGGAGGGGAGTGTTGAACCGTTGGAGAAAATCTCCATTACAAGGGCGGAAGTATTAGGTTTGTTAGAGAATATAAAGACTGACAAATCCCCAGGGCCTGATGGAATCTATCCAAGGCTGCTCAGGGAGACGAGAGATGAAATCGCTGGGCCTCTGACGCAAATCTTTGTCTCGTCACTGGACACAGGTGAGGTCCCAGAGGATTGGAGGATAGCTAATGTGGTCCCGTTATTTAAGAAAGGTAGGAAGGATAACCCGGGTAATTATAGGTCGGTGAGCTTGACGTCCGTGGTGGGGAAGTTGTTGGAGAAGATTCTTAGAGATAGGATGTATGCGCATTTAGAAAGGAATAAACTCATTAACGATAGTCAGCATGGTTTTGTGAGAGGGAGGTCATGCCTCACTAACCTGGTGGAGTTTTTTGAAAAAGTGACCAGAATGGTTGACGAGGGAAGGGCCGTGGATGTCGTCTATATGGACTTTAGTAAAGCGTTTGACAAAGTCCCTCATGGTAGGCTGGTGAAAAAGGTTGGATCTCATGGGATAAAGGGGGAGGTGGCTAGATGGGTGGAGAACTGGCTTGGTCACAGAAGACAGAGGGTGGTAGTGGAAGGGTCTTTTTCTGGCTGGAGGCCTGTGACTAGTGGTGTTCATGATGTGGAGATGCCGGCGTTGGACTGGGGTAAGCACAGTAAGAAGTCTCACAACACCAGGTTAAAGTCCAACAGGTTTATTTGGTAGCAAATACCAGAATACCACTAGTGGTGTTCCACATGGCTCTGTATTGGGACCTCTGCTGTTTGTGATTTATATAAATGATCTGGAAGAAGGTGTAACTGGGGTGACCAGTAAGTTTGCGGACGACACAAAATTGGCAGGACTTGCAGATAGTGAGGAGCATTGTCAGAAGCTACAGAAGGATATAGATAGGCTGGAAATTTGGGCAAAGAAATGGCAGATGGAGTTCAATCCTGATAAAATGCGAAGTGATGCATTTTGGTAGAAATAATGTAGGGAGGAGCTATACGATAAATGGCAGAACCATAAAGGGTGTAGATACGCAGAGGGACCTGGTTGTGCAAGTCCACAGATCCTTGAAGGTGACGTCACAGGTGGAGAAGGTGGTGAAGAAGGCATATGGCATGCTTGCCTTTATATGACGGGGCATAGAGTATAAAAGTTGGGGTCTGATGTTGCAGATGTATAGAACGTTGGTTCGGCCGCATTTGGAATACTGCGTCCAGTTCTGGTCGCCACACTACCAGGACGTGGAGGCTTTGGAGAGAGTACAGAGGAGGTTTACCAGGATGTTGCCTGGTATGGAGGGGCTTAGTTATGAGGAGAGATTGGGTAAACTGGGGTTGTTCTCCCTGGAAAGATGGAGGATGAGGGGAGACTTAATAGAGGTGTATAAAATTAAGAAAGGCATAGATAGGGTGAACGGTGGGAAGCTTTTCCCCAGGTCGGTGGTGACGTTCACGAGGGGTCATAGGTTCAAGGTGAAGGGGGGGGGAGGTTTAACACAGATATCAGAAGGACATATTTTACACAGAGGGTGGTGGGGTCCTGGAATGCGCTGCCAGGTAAGGTGGTGGAGGCGGACACACTGTGAACGTTTAAGACTTATCTAGACAGCCATATGAACGGAGTGGGAATGGAGGGATACAAAAGAATGGTCTAGTTTGGACCAGGGAGCGGCGCGGGCTTGGAGGGCCGAAGGGCCTGTTCCTGTGCTGTATTGTTCTTTGTTCTTTGTTGAGAGAAAAGAGCTGACGTTTTGAGTCCCGATGCCCCTTTGTCAAAGCTAAAAGGCATAGAAAGTGGGAGATATTTATACCGTCGGGTGAGGGAATGAAAGATGAGTCATAGCCACAAAAACAAGAGGAAAGGCTAAGAGGTGCCAATGGCAGTCCATGGAGAAAATAGAAGGTGTGAATGGCCAAACAGCAGAGAAGCTGATATCAGAGGATAAACTGTGACAGATGAAGATGTGGTGGTGGTGGTGGTCGTGTTTGGGGGGGGGAGGGGGTGGGGGGGAGGGAAGAGAGGTAAAATTGAGAAGGGGAAAGGGGAAGCAAAGGGGGGATGAAATAGGGAGGGGGAGAAAAAAGGCAAGAAAGAAAAAGGTAGAGACCAATTAAAAATTAAATAAAATGAAAACAGAGGGGTGGAGGTGGGGTAGAGCTAATCATCTGAAATTGTTGAATACGATGTTGAGACTGGAAAGCTGTAACGTACCTAGCCAGAAGATGAGATGCTGTTCCTCCAGTTTGCGTTGAGCTGCTCTGGAACATTGCAGCAGGCCAAGGACAAACATGAGGGCATGTGTTAAAATGGCAAGCAACAGGAAGATCAGAGGCCTGATTGCACACAGACTGAAGGTGCTCAGCAAAGCGATCACCCAGTCTATGTTTGGTCTCTCCAATAGAGGCAACTGCACTGCCTACCTAACCGATATCCTATTGCAGTCTATGTTATTCTCCTCACTATTTACCACCCTATCAATTTCTTGATCATACTCCTGCATTTAACCCCTAGTCATTAAGGTACACCACAATTAGCAAGGGTCCAGCACCAAACCCTGTGGTACCTCACTGGAAACAATATCCCTCTCGTCATCACCCTCTGGATCCAAAGTTGGCTGAGAGGCAGGAAGCAATGTATCACTTTCCTTTGGATCCCATGGACCCTTCCTTTATTGACCAGTCTGCCATGAGGGACCTCATCAAAAACCTTGCTAAAGTCCATACATACCACACTAAATGCACTATCCTCATCAACACCAAGGCAAAAGAGTGGCACAGTGGTTAGTACTGCTGCCTCTCAGCATTAGAGACTCTGGTTCAATTCTCAGCTGGGGTCACTGTCTGTGCGGAGTCTGCACGTTCTCCGTGTCTGCGTGGGTTTACTCCGGGTGCTCCAGTTTCCTCCCACAGTCCAAAAGACATGCTGGTTGGGTGGATTGGCCATGCTAAATTCTCCCTCAGTGTACCCGAACAGGCGCTGGAGTGTGGCAATTAGGGGATTTTCACAACAACTTCATTGCAGTGTTAATATTAGCCTACTTGTGACACTAATAAATAAACTAAACTTTAAATACTCCTTGTTACATCCTCAAAATTTGATTACATTTGTCAAATAAGCCCTCCCTTTAAATTCATGCCATCTCCAATTAAAATCAGTGTCTATCCAAGTGCAGATATATTCTGTCCCTTGATTAGACTGACTGGCCCCATAACTTCATAGTCTATCCCTCCTTCCTTTTTTTAATAATGGGACAATAGTAGCAGTCCTCTGGCACTTCACCTCTGATGAGGAGATGCCAGCGTTGAACTGGGGAAAGCACAGTAAGAAGTCTCACAACACCAGGTTAAAGTCCAACAGGTTTATTTGGTAGCACAAGCCACAAGCTTTCAGAGCGCTGCTCCTTTATCGGGTGAGTGGGAATTGTGTTCACAAACAGGGCATATAAAGAGACAAATTCAATCTACAAAATAATGGTTGGAATGTGAGTCTTTACAGGTAATCAAGTCTTAAAGGTACAGACAATGTGAGTGGAGAGAGGGTTAAGCACAGGTTAAAGAGATGTGTATTGTCTCCAGCCAGGACAGTTAGTGAGATTTTGCAAGCCCAGGCAAGTCGTGGACATGAACCCAAGATCCTGGTTGAGGCCGTCCTCATGTGTGCAGAACATGGCTATCAGTTTCTGCTCAGCGATTCTGCGTTGTCGTGTGACACGAAGGCCACTTTGGAGAACGCTTACCTGAAGATCAGAGGCTGAATGCCCGTGACTGCTGAAATGTTCCCCAACAGGAAGAGAACACACCTGCCTGGTGATTGTCGAGCGGTGTTCATTCATCCGTTGCCGTAGCATCTGCATGGTCTCCCCAATGTACCATGCCTCGGGACATCCTTTCCTGCAGCATATCAGGTAGACAACGTTGGCTGAGTTGCAAGAGTATGTACCGTGTACCTGGTGGATGGTGTTCTCACGTGAGATGATGGCATCCGTGTCGATGATCCAGCACGTCTTGCAGAGGTTGCTGTGGCAGGGTTGTAGTGTTGTGGTCACTGTTCTCCTGAAGGCTGGGTAGTTTGCTGTATTTGCTACCAAATAAACCTGTTGGACTTTAACCTGGTGTTGTGAGACTTCTTACTGTAGTTTTGGAGGGTTTAAAAGTGCTTAACTTGGAGGTTTCAGCCTCATTGTTCCACAGGAGCAGGCTGAGGGTAAGGGAGCTTGTGTGTGCACTAATTTATTTAATTATTTTTTCAGTTAAATTAGTGAAAAAATCGGAGGTTTTTTTTCTAAACAGGAAATAGGCCCAGCAGCAGCCTGGGGAGGTTTTGGAGGGTTTAAAAGTGCTTAACTTGGAGGTTTCAGCCTCATTGTTCCACAGGAGCAGGCTGAGGGTAAGGGAGCTTGTGTGTGCACTAATTTATTTAATTATTTTTTCAGTTAAATTAGTGAAAAAATCGGAGGTTTTTTTTTCTAAACAGGAAATAGGCCCAGCAGCAGCCTGGGAAGGTTTTGGAGGGTTTAAAAGTAGGCCGCACCTTTGAGCGGGCAGCGTCGTTAGCGGGCAGTGGAGTGAGCAGGGGACAGAGTGAGAGCTAAAAGGGCTTTGGCTCACAGGGCTTCGGCGAAGGCGAGGAAGGTTGTTTGTTTGTTTGTTCTTCTTCGGTTACACCCCCTTTTTGTTTTATCCCCAAAACTAAAAAGGACATGGCTGGTATGAGTGGGAGGCCAGTATACTGCATTCGGTGTGGGATGTGGGAGTTCCTGGAGACTACTTGCCTCCCGGAAGTCCATATCTGTGCCAGATGTGTGGAACTGCATCTCCTGAAGGATCGTGTAAGGGAGCTGGAGCTGAGGCTCGATGAACTCAGTTTAGTTAGGGAAAATGAGAGAGTAATAGATAAAAGTTATAGTCAGGTAGTGACACCAGGGTCTCGGAAGGAAGACACGTGGGTCACAGTTAGGAGGGGTAATAGTCAGAAAGGTGATGTGCCAGAAAGTACCCCAGTGGCAGTCTCCCATAAAAGAAAGGAATCGGCAACAGATGGGAGAAGGGAAGGGAGTGAGCAGTCTGTGGAGGGATCCCCTGTGGTTGTCCCCCTCCAAAATAGGTATCTTGTTTTGGATTCTGTGGAGGGGGATGACCCTCCAGGGGTAAGCCACGAGGACCAGATCGCCTCCACGGAGACAGGCTCAGGGGTCCGGAAGGGAAAGAAGGGGTTTAGGAGAGCAATAGTTGTGGGGGACGCAATGGTTAGAGGCACGGACAGGCGCTTCTGTGGGCCTGAACGAGAATCCAGGATGGTAGTCTGCCTCCCTGGTGCCGGGGTACTGGATGTCTCCGAGAGGGTAGGAAGCATATTTAAAAAGGAAGGTAGTCAAACGGATGTGATTGTACACATTGGGGGAAATGATGTAGGTAGGAAGAGCAGGGGGGTCATACGAGAGAAATTCAGGGAGTTGGGTGCTAGGCTAAAAAGTAAGACCTCCAGGGTAGCAATATCTGGACTGCTCCCGGTGCCTAGTGCAAGTGAGGCTCGGAACAGGGAGATTCTACAGTTGAACGCGTGGCTAAAGGACTGGTGCAAGAGGGAGGGTTTTAAATTCACAGATAACTGGGAAATCTTCAAGTCAGGATGGCAACTGTACAGAAAGGGTGGGTTACACCTTAACTGGAAGGGAGCAAATATCCTGGCTGGGAGTTTTGCTAGAGTGTTTCGGAAGGATTTAAACTAGTGTGGCAGGGGGGTGGGGAACAAAACAGGAGGTCAGTAAATACTGAGGCTGGGGTCGAGCTGGGGGCCAGGGCAAGGCTAGCTAAGAAGAGGAGCACTCTGGAGGAGGAGGACCTGACTGGGCCTGGAGGTCTGGAGTGCATCTGCTTCAATGCGAGGAGTGTAACGGGTAAAACAGACGAAGTTAGGGCCTTAATGCTTGTGCAGAATTTGGATGTGGTTGCGGTGACGGAAACTTGTTTAAAAGGACAGGACTGGCAGCTGAATATTCCGGGGTATAAGTGTTTTAGGCGAGACAGAGGAGGGGCTAAAAAAGGTGGGGGAGTAGCGATATTAGTTAAGGAGCATATTACCGCGGTGCAGAGGGTAGACAACTTAGAGGGGTCATGTACTGAGTCGCTGTGGGTGGAACTCAGAAACAGGAAGGGTGCAGTCACTATGCTGGGGGTGTACTACAGACCACCCAACAGCCCACGGGAAGTGGAGGAGAGGATATGTCAGGAGATTCTGGATAGGTGCAGAAAACATAGGGTTGTTGTAGTGGGGGACTTTAATTTCCCTGGCACAGACTGGAAAGTGCTTAGAGCTGGGGGACCGGACGGGGAGGAATTTGTAAAATGCGTACTGGAAGGTTCTTTGGAACAGTATGTAGATAGCCCGACTAGAGAGGGGGCTATACTGGACCTAGTTCTGGGAAATGAGCCCGGTCAGGTCGTCAAAGTTTCGGATGGGGAACATGTGGCAAATAGTGACCACAACTCTGTTAACTTTAGGATAGTAATGGACAAGGATGAGTGCTGTCTACGGGCAGGGTGCTAAATTGGGGGAAGGCTGACTATAGCCGGATTAGGCAGGAATTGGTGGATGTTGATTGGGAGAGGATGTTCGAGGGTAAGTCCGCGTCTGGCATGTGGGAGTCTTTTAAGGAACTATTGATAAGGCTGCAGGATAGGCATGTGCCTGTAAAAAGGAAAGATAGGAAAGGTAGGATTCTAGAGCCGTGGATAACCAGGGAAATTGAGGATCTGATTAAAATGAAAAGGGAGGCGTACGTTAAGTCCAGGCAACTGAAAACAGATGGAGCTCTGGAGGAATACAGAGAGAGTAGGAAAGATCTCAAACGGGGAGTTAGAAGGGCAAAAAGAGGTCACGAGATGTTCTTGGCAGGCAGGATTAAGGAGAATCCTAAGGCATTCTATTCATACGTTAGGAACAAAAGAGTTGTCAGGGAGAAAATCGGACCTCTCAGGGACAAAGGAGGGGAATTATGCTTAGAACCCAAGGGAATAGGGGAGATCCTAAATGAATACTTTGCATCGGTATTCACGAAGGAGAGGGGCGTGTTAACCGGGAGTGTCTCGGAGGGAGGTGTTGACCCGTTAGAGAAAATCTCCATTACAAGAGAGGAAGTGTTAGGTTTTTTAGGGAACATTAAAACTGACAAAGCCCCAGGGCCTGATGGCATCTATCCTCGACTGCTCAGGGAGACGAGAGGTGAAATTGCTGGGCCTCTGACGGAAATCTTTGTCGCTTCTTTGGACACGGGTGAGGTCCCTGAGGATTGGAGGATAGCGAATGTGGTCCCGTTGTTTAAGAAGGGTAGCAGGGATAACCCAGGAAATTATAGGCCGGTGAGCTTGACGTCTGTGGTAGGGAAGTTGTTGGAGAGGATTCTTAGAGACAGGATGTATGTGCATTTAGAACGGAACAATCTCATTAGTGACAGACAGCATGGTTTTGTAAGTGGGAGGTCGTGCCTTACAAATTTGGTGGAGTTTTTTGAGGAAGTGACAAAAACGGTTGATGAAGGAAGGGCCGTGGATGTCGTCTATATGGATTTCAGTAAGGCATTTGACAAAGTCCCACATGGCAGGTTGGTTAAGAAGGTTAAGGCTCATGGGATACAAGGAGAAGTGGCTAGATGGGTGGAGAACTGGCTTGGCCATAGGAGACAGAGGGTAGTGGTCGAAGGGTCTTTTTCCGGCTGGAGGTCTGTGACCAGTGGTGTTCCGCAGGGCTCTGTACTAGGACCTCTGCTATTTGTGATATATATAAATGATTTGGAAGAAGGTGTAACTGGTGTAATCAGCAAGTTTGCGGATGACACGAAGATGGCTGGAATTGCGGATAGCGAAGAGCATTGTCGGGCAATACAGCAGGATATAGATAGGCTGGAAAATTGGGCGGAGAGGTGGCAGATGGAATTTAATCCGGATAAATGCGAAGTGATGCATTTTGGAAGAAATAATGTAGGGAGGAGTTATACAATAAATGGCAGAGTCATCAGGAGTATAGAAACACAGAGGGACCTAGGTGTGCAAGTCCACAAATCCTTGAAGGTGGCAACACAGGTGGAGAAGGTGGTGAAGAAGGCATATGGTATGCTTGCCTTTATAGGACGGGGTATAGAGTATAAAAGCTGGAGTCTGATGATGCAGCTGTATAGAACGTTGGTTAGGCCACATTTGGAGTACTGCGTCCAGTTCTGGTCGCCGCACTACCAGAAGGACGTGGAGGCATTGGAGAGAGTGCAGAGAAGGTTTACCAGGATGTTGCCTGGTATGGAGGGTCTTAGCTATGAGGAGAGATTGGGTAGACTGGGGTTGTTCTCCTTGGAAAGACGGAGAATGAGGGGAGATCTAATAGAGGAATACAAGATTATGAAGGGTATAGATAGGGTGAACAGTGGGAAGCTTTTTCCCAGGTCGGAGGTGACGATCACGAGGGGTCACGGGCTCAAGCTGAGAGGGGCGAAGTATAACTCAGACATCAGAGGGACGTTTTTTACACAGAGGGTGGTGGGGGCCTGGAATGCGTTGCCAAGTAGGGTGGTGGAGGCAGGCACGCTGACATCGTTTAAGACTTACCTGGATAGTCACATGAGCAGCCTGGGAATGGAGGGATACAAACGATTGGTCTAGTTGGACCAAGGAGCGGCACAGGCTTGGAGGGCCGAAGGGCCTGTTTCCTGTGTTGTACTGTTCTTTGTAGTTTGCTGCAGACAATGGTCTATTTGAGGTTGTGCAGTTTTTTGAAGGGGTGTGGGGATGGCCTTGGCGAGATGTTCATCTTCATCGATGACATGTTGAAGGCTTCAAAGGAAATGTCATAGTTTCTCCACTCCGGGGAAGTACTGGACGATGAAGGGTACTCTGTCCGCCGTGTCCCGTGTTTGTCTTCTGAGGAGGTCGGCGCAGTTTTTCGCTGTGGCGCGTCGGAACTGTTGATCGATGAGTCGAGTGCCATATCCTGTTCTTATGTTCCACTCACATTGTCTGTACCTTTAAGACTTGATTACCTGTAAAGACTCGCATTCCAATCATTATTTTGTAAATTGAGTTTGTGTCTTTATATGCCCTGTTTGTGAACACAACTCCCACTCACCTGATGAAGGAGCAGCGCTCTGAAAGCTTGTGGTTTGTGCTACCAAATAAACCTGGTGTTATGAGACTTCTTACTGACCTCACCTCTGGCCAGAGAGGATTTGAAAATTGCCAATGCCTTTGATATGTCTTCACTTGGCTCCCTCAACAGCCTGGGACATGTCATCAGGGAGGAAATTAGACGGGTAAATTGGAAGGAGGCATTCTTGGGGAAAAGTACCAAAGGAAAGTGGAGGATTTTCAAGGAATGTTTGTCTGGAGCTCTGCATGACAACGTTCCGATGAGACAGGGGGGTGTTGGTAGGGTACGGGAACCGTGGTGCACGAAGGTTGTGATGAACCTGGTGAATAAGAAAAGAGAGGCGTACAGAAGGTTCAGAGAGCTAGGAGGTGTTAAGGATTTAGAGGAGTATACGGGATGTAGGAAGGAGCTTAAGAAGGAAATTAGGAGAGCGAGAAGGGGTCATGAGAAGACCTTGGCAGGTAAGATTAAGGAGAATCCCAAGGCTTTCTACAAATATGTCAAGAGTAAAAGGATGAGATGTGAAGGCATAGGACCCTTAAAAGGTGAAGGGGGAAAAGTTTGTGCGGAACCGTTAGAAATGGCGGAGGTGCTTAATGAATACTTTACCTCGGTATTCACGGTGGAAAGGGATCTGGGTGGTTGTACTGCTGGTTTGCGGTGGACAGAAAGGATCGAGCACGTGGACATAAAGAAAGAGGATGTGTTGGAACTATTGAATGGCATCAAGGTTGGTAAGTCGCCGGGACCGGATGGGATGTACCCCAGGTTACTGTGGGAGGCGAGGGAGGAGATTGCGGAGCCTTTGGCGATGATCTTTGCATCGTCGATGGAGGCGGGAGAGGTTCCGGCGGATTGGAGATGTGGTCCCTATATTCAAGAAAGGGAACAGGGACAGCCCGGGAAATTACCGACCGGTGAGTCTAACCTCAGTGGTTGGTAAGTTGATGGAGAGGATCCTGAGAGACAGGATTTATGATCATCTAGAGAAGTTTAGTATGATCAAAAGTAGTCAGCACGGCTTTGTCAAGGGCAGGTCGTGCCTTACGAGCCTGGTTGAGTTCTTTGAAAATGTGACCAAACACATTGACGAAGAGCGGTGGATGTGGTCTATATGGACTTCAGCAAGGCGTTCGATAAGGTCCCCCATGCAAGACTTCTTGAGAAAGTGAGAGGGCATGGGATCCAAGGGGCTGTTGCCTTGTGGATCCAGAACTGGCTTGCCTGCAGAAGGCAGAGAGTGGCTGTGGAGGGGTCCTTCTCTGCATGGAGGTCAGTGACCAGTGGAGTGCCCCAGGGATCTGTTCTGGGACCCTTGCTGTTTGTCATTTTCATAAATGACCTGGATGAGGAAGTGGAGGGATGGGTTGGTAAGTTTGCTGACGACACCAAGGTAGGTGGTGTTGTGGATAGTTTGGAGGGATGTCAGAAGTTGCAGCGAGACATAGATAGAATGCAAGACTGGGCGGAGAAGTGGCAGATGGACTTCAACCCGGATAAGTGTGTAGTGATCCATTTTGGCAGATCCAATGGGATGAAGCAGCAGTATAATATGAAGGGTACCATTCTTAGCAGTGTAGAGGATCAGAAGGACCTTGGGGTCCGGGTCCATAGGACTCTTAAATCGGCCTCGCAGGTGGAGGATGCGGTCAAGAAGGCGTACGGCGTACTAGCCTTCATTAATCGAGGGATTGAGTTTAGGAGTCGGGAGATAATGCTGCAGCTTTATAGGACCCTGGTTAGACCCCACTTGGAGTACTGCGCGCAGTTCTGGTCACCTCATTACAGGAAAGATGTTGAAGCCATTGAAAGGATGCAGAGGAGATTTACAAGGATGTTGCCTGGATTGGGGGGCATGCCTTATGAGGATAGGTTGAGGGAGCTTGGTCTCTTCTCCCTGGAGAGACGAAGGATGAGAGGTGACCTGATAGAGGTTTACAAGATGTTGAGAGGTCTGGATAGGGTAGACTCTCAGAGGCTATTTCCAAGGGCTGAAATGGTTGCTACGAGAGGACACAGGTTTAAGGTGCTGGGGGGTAGGTACAGAGGAGATGTCAGGGGTAAGTTTTTCACTCAGAGGGTGGTGGGTGAGTGGAATCGGCTGACGTCGGTGGTGGTGGAGGCAAACTCGTTGGGGTCTTTTAAGAGACTTCTGGATGAGTACATGGGATTTAATGGGATTGAGGGCTATAGATAGGCCTAGAGGTGGGGATGTGATCGGCGCAACTTGTGGGCCGAAGGGCCTGTTTGTGCTGTGGCTTTCTATGTTCTATGTTAATTTATCCACTTCAAGCCTACTCGTACTTTCTCTCTCTCTCATTTTAATTTCCTCTAATACTTCAGTCCTCCACCCTAATGTCTACACCCGCATCGTCTTTTCCCATTGTGAAGACCGATTAAAAGTATTCATTTAGGACTGTACACGTCTTCCAGTCCACACAGCCCTACTCTTTTTATTCTATTTGCCAAAGCTTTGATATTTTATACACCTCTAGGTGTATCTGTCTCTGCCATTGGCATCTTTTTTTCCTTAATCCTTACCTTTAGATTCCTTGACATCCAGGGTTCTCTGTTCTTGGTCTCACTGTCTTTACAGATATTTGCCCTGTACTCTTGCTATCCCCTTCTTGAAGGCCCCCCACTGATCTGAAAGCTTTATCTTTAAGTAGTTGCTCCCAGTCTACTTAGTCTTTCCCAGTTAAGAACTTCTATTCTCAGTCTATCCTCATTCTTTTGAGTAACTATCCTAAATTATTTTAACAGGCTTAGTTCCCACATCTCTGCCAAGTCAGTTCAAAGTCCTCCCAACAGCACTAATAAAATGCCCCACAAGGAACTCAATCCAGTTCTGTTCAGGAGCAACCCGTCCAGCTTGTACAAGTGCCACCTTCCCCAAAGCCTATCTCATTGTCATTGGAATCTAAAGCCCTCCCTCCTGCACCAACTTTCCAGCCACATATTCATCTACTTTATTCTCTTTATTTTTGTAATCACTAGAATGTGGTACTGCAAGTGTTCTGGAGATTACTACATTTGAGGACCTGCTTACTAATTTTCTACCAAGCTCCATAAATTCTGATTGCGGGATCACATCGCCCTTCCTACCTACGTCATTGGTACCAATGTGGACCACAACCTCTGGATGTTCACCCACCCTTAGAAGAATGTCCTGCAGCTGCTCGGTGACATCCTTTACCCTGGGATCGGGAAGGCGACACCATCCGGGCGGCACGGTAGCACAGTGGTTAGCACTGGTGCTTCACAGCACCAGGGACCCAGGTTTGATTCCCGGCTTGGGTGACCGTGTGGCGTCTGCACGTTCTCCCTGTGTCTGCGTGAGTTTCCGCTGGGTGCTCCGGTTTCTTCCCACATTCTGAAAGATGTGCTGGTTAGGTGCATTGACCCGAACAGGCGCTGGACTGTGACGACTAGGGGAATTTCACAGTAACTTCATTGCAGTGTTAATGTAAGCCTCACTTGTGATGAATAAATAAACTTTATCCTGGAGACATGTCTATGGCCACAGAAATACTTGTTGCCCTAACTAATGAATCCCCATCCCTATTGCTCATTCTTTCTTCCTTGCCTCCTGCACAGCTAAGCCATTCGTGATGCCACAAACTTCAGGGACCCTCATGCTTCCAAAATGAAAAAAACAATGTGTGCAGAATCCCAGGGGTCTCCTGCATCACCTAACTAGTTCTCAGACTTGCTGGTAGTCACCCATTCCCTTCCTGCCTCTAGGCTCCTAAACTGCAGTGTGGCCTGCTCTTGTGCAATGCATGTAGTTCAGCCCCATTGATGCACCAATGATTCCAGCACCACTTGAGCTCAGAAACCAAGAGCTCAAGTTTTTGAAGCTGGCAGCACTTCCTTCACAGCAGGTCTTCATGGTCACCAGTTTGTGACTTCCCATATATTACAGGATATGTATTCCACTCAACCAACCTGGCCTGTCATGCCTCAACTTTACTATAATGGACCTGACTTTCCGTAATTTAAATCCAAGTTTAACTACTTCCTTAAAAGTAAAACTTTTCTAACTTACAATTTAAAGACTGCCCTAACAGCAATTTCTTACCAAATTATAAAGATTTCCCATGATGTTACCATTTCTTTTTACAATCTTTCAAAAATCAGCACAGGTTGGTTGAGTAGCTGAATAGTCTGCTGCCACTCCGATTCCCGGGTAGGTCAAATGCTGCTGCACTGCTCCGGAATTCACCCACTCTCCGAGGTGGTGGCTACTTTCTCCACTTGAGGATAAATCAGCATAAGAGGATGGCGAGCGGTGAGAACAATGCAAGAAGGGGAGAGTGCGGTGAGATTTCAGGGAAAACAAATCAGTACAAGGGGAGCAGTGAAACATCAGAATAAATTAGCACGAAAAGGGGACAGCCCACAAAGCAGGAGTTCAGAGCGAATAGATGAAAATTGGATGTCACAGGAGTCCTGCAACATGATTGGTTGACAAATATAGGCCTTTCCAGACTCAACACAGTGAATGACAGGTGAATTATAGGTATGTCTGTGCAGCTCAATCATGTGGAATGCGCATCCTGTGTGATGTGGAGTCGGGTAGTGCAAAAATCCTCGAGGCAGAGGTGTTTTTGCTTCCTCACCATTTTTCCATTTTGGATACTGGTGATTGAGATGGTTCCTCCCAGGACTGCAGTAAATGCCAAGTTTGTGGAACAATGGGTGGCTCAGCTGCATAGGTGGGGAATGGAAGTACTATTGTGGTAGGGACATTCCATAGTTAAAGAAACAGACATTCATTTGTGGCCATAGATGTGACACGTGAATGATGTGTTGCCTCCCTGATGCCAGGATGTGAGAGCAGTTGCAGCACATTTTTTTTTGGTGGGGAGGAGGGGCAGAGGTTCTAATCCATATGTGGACCAATGACATATAGGAAGGGGGGGTGGGGGGGCTGATTCCCGAAAGCACATTTTAGAAAGGGAATTTTTGAAAAACAGGATTACTCCCAGTGCAAGATGATCCAGCAGCTTCACAGAATTCCTACAGTTCAGAAGGAGGCCATTCCATAAGACATAGGAGCAGAATTAGGCCACTTGGCCCATCTAGTCTGCTCTGCCATTCAATCCTGGCTGATATTTTTCTTATCCCCATTCTCCTGCCTTTTCCCCAAACCCCTGATCTCATTAATCAAGAACCTATCTATCTCTGTCTTAAAGACACTCAATGACCTGGCCTCCAGAGTCTTCTGCAGCAAAGAGTTCCACAGATTCACCACTCTCTGGCTGAAGAAATTCCTCCTCATCTCTGTTCTAAAGGATCATCCCTTTAGCCTGAGGTTGTGCCCTCTGGTTCTAGTTTTTCCTACTAGTGGAAACATCCTCTCCACATCCACTAATCAGGCCTTGCAGTATAGTTTCAATAAGATCCCCCCTCATCCTTCTAAACTCCAAGTACAGACCCAAAGTCCTCAACCGTTCCTCATACGACAAGCTCTTTATTCCAGGGATCATTTTTGGGAACCTCCTCTGGACCCTTTCCAAGGCCAGCACATCCATCCTTAGATACAGGGCCCAAACCGCTCACAATACTCCAAATGGGGTCTGACCAGAGCCTTATACAGTCTCAGAAGTATATCCCTGCTCTTGTATTCGAACCCTATCGACATGAATGCTAACATTGCATTTGCCTTCCTAACTGCCAACTGAACCTGCACGTTAACTTTAAGAGAATCTAGAACAAGGACTCCCAAGTCCCTTTGTGCTTCTGATTTCCTAAGCATTTCCCCATTTAGCAAATAGTCTATGCATCCATTCCTCCCTCCAAAGTGCATAACCTCTCACTTTTCCACATTGTATTCCATCTGCCACTTTTTTGCCCATTCTCCTAGTCTGTCCAAGTCCTTCTGCAGCCCCCCTGCTTCCTCAATACTACCTGTTCCTCTACATATCTTTGTATCATTTGCAAACTTAGCAACACAGGATGTGGAGGCTTTGGAGAGGGTACAGAAAACATTTACCAGGATATTGCCTGGCATGGAGGGCATTAACTATGAAGAGAGGTTGGAGAAATTTGGTTTGCTCTCACTGGAACGACAGAGGTTGAGGGGCAACCCGATAGAAGTCTACAAGATTATAAGGAGCATGGACAGAGTGGACAGTCAGAAGTTTTTTCCCAGGGTGCAAGAGTTAATTACTCGGGGGCATAGGTTTAAGGTGCGAGGGGCAAGGTTTAAATGAGATGTATGAGGCAAGTTTTTTTTTTACACAGAGGGTGGTGGGTACCTGGAACTCGCTGCTGGGGGTGGTAGTGGAGCAGATACGATAGTGAGTTTTAAGGGGCGTCTGGACAAATACATGAATAGGATGGGAATAAAGGGATATGGTCCCCGGAAGGGTAGGGGGTTTTAGTTCAGTTCGGCAGCATGGTCGGTGCAGGCTTGGAGGGCTGAAGGGCCTGTTCCTGTGCTGTAATTTTCTTTGTTCTTTGTTCAGTTCCTTCTTCCAAATCGTTAATTGTGAAAGGTTGTGGTCCCAGCATTGACCCAAGGCACACCACTAGTCACCAGCTGCCATCCTGAAAAAAGCCCCTTTTAGAGTCAGAGGTTTACAGCATGGAAACAGGCCCTTCGGCCCAACTTGCCAATGCTGCCCTTTTTTTAAAAAACCTCTAAGCTAATCCCAAATGCCTGCATTTGGCCCATATCCCTCTATACCCATCGTACCCATGTAACTATCTAAATGCTTTTTAAAAGATAAAATTGTACCTGCCTCTACTACTACCTCTGGCAGCTTGTTCCAGACACTCACCACCCTCTGTGAAAAAATTGCCCCTCTGGACACTTTTGTATCTCTCCCCTCTCACCTTAAACCTATGCCCTCTAGTTTTAGACTTCCCTACCTTTGGGAAAAGATATTGACTATCTACCTTGTCTATGCCCCTCATTATTTTATATACCTCTATAAGGTCACCCCTCAGCCTCCTACGCTCCAGAGAAAAAAGTCCCAGTCTATCCAGCCTCTCCTTATAACTCAATTCATCAAGTCCCAGTAGCATCCCAGTAAATCTTTTCTGCATTCTTCCTAGTTTAATAATATCCTTTCTATAATATCCTTTCTATAATAGGGTGACCAGAATTGCACACAGTATTCCAAGTGTGGCCTTACCCAATGTCTTGTACAACTTCAACAAGACATCCCAACTCCTGTATTCAACGTTCTGACCGATGAAACCAAGCATGCCAAATGCCTTCTTCACCACTCTGTCCACCTGTGACTCCACTTTCAAGGAGCTATGAACCTGTACTCCTAGATCTCTTTGTTCTGTAACTCTCCCCAACGCCCTACCATTAACTGAATAAGTCCTGCCCTGGTTCAATCTACCAAAATGCATCACCTCGCACTTGTCTAAATTAAACTCCATCTGCCATTCGTCAGCCCACTGACCCAATTGATCAAGATCCCATTGCAATTGGAGATAACTTTCTTCACTGTCCACTATGCCGCCAATCTTGATGTCATCTGCAAACTTACTAACTATGCCTCCTATATTCTCATCCAAATCATTAATATAAATGACAAATAACAGTGGGCCCAGCACTGATCCCTGAGGCACACCGCTGGTCACAGGCCTCCAGTTTGAAAAACAACTCTCTACAACCACCCTCTGGTCTCTGTCAAGAAACCAATTTTATATCCATTTAGATACCTCACCCTGGATCCCGTGAGATTTAACTTTATGCAACAACCTACCATGCGGTACCTTGTCAAAGGCCTTGCTAAAGTCCATGTAGACAACATCAACTGCACTGCCCTCATCTACCTTCTTGGTTACCCCTTCAAAAAACTCAATTAAATTTGTGAGACATGATTTTCCACTCACAAAGCCTATCCCTAATCAGTCCTTACATCTCTAAATGTCTGTAGATCCTGTCTCTCAAAATACCTTCCAACAACTTACCCACCACAGATGTGAGGCTCATTGGCCTGTAGTTCCCAGGCTTTTCCCTGCAGCCCTTTTTAAACAAGGCCACAACATTTGCCACTCTCCAATCTTCAGGCATCTCACCTGTGACTATCGATAATTCAAATATCTCGGCTAGGGGACCCGCAATTTCCTCCCTAGCCTCGCACAATGTCCTGGGACATACCTCATCAGGTCCCGCAGATTTATCTACCTTGATGTGCTTTAAGACTTCCAGCACCTCCTTCTCTGTAATATGTACACTGCGCAAGACACCACTCTTTATTTCCCCAAGTTCCCTAACATCCATGCTTTTCTCAACAGTAAATACTGATGAGAAATATTCATTTAAGATCTCACCCATCTCTTGCGGATCTGCACATAGATGACCTTGTTGATCCTTAAGAGGCCCTACTCTCTCCCTTGTTACTCTTTTGCCCTTTATGCATTTGTAGAAGCTCTTTGGATTCTCCTTTGCCTTATCTGCCAAAATAATTTCGTGTCCCCTTTTTGCCCTCCTGATTTCTCTCTTAACTCTACTCCTACACCCCCTAAACTCTTCAAGAGATTCACTTGATCCCAGCTGCCTATGCATGTCTGGTGCCTCTCCTCTTCTTGACCAGGGCCTCAATATGCCGAGTGATCCAGGGTTCCCGACTTCTGCCAGCCTTGCCCTTCACTCCAAGAGGAATGTGTTTACCCTGAACCCTGGTCAACACACTTTTGAAAGCGTGCCACTTACCAGACTCCCCCAATTAACTTTTGAAAGTTCCTGCCTTCACTTTATCCCCACTCTCTGCCTTCTGCCAGTCGGCCAATCCTCTATACATGCCGGGACCTTACCATTAACACCATCGGCTCTTAACTTATTTAACAGTCTTCTATGCTGCACCTTGTCAAAGGCCTTCCAGAAATCTAAATAAATCATGTCCACTGGTTCTCCTTTATCTAACTTCCTTGTTACCTCCTCAAAGAACTCTAACAGATTTGTCAGACATGACCTCCCCATTCAGCCCATCTAGTTTGCACCGACAACAATCCTACCGAGGCCCCATCTCCATAACCCCGCTAATCCCCCTAACACTAAGGGGTAATCCACCTGACCTGCACATCTTTGGACTGTGGGAGGAAACTGGAGCACCTGGAGGAAACCCCACACAGACACGGGGAGAGCGTGCAGACTCCACACAGTCAGCTGAAGCTGGAATTCAATCCAGGACCCTAGCGTTGTGAGGCAGCAGTGCTAACCATTGTGCCACCCACATGGCAGGAGAAATTGGGGGGAGGGGGGAGCTTTAAATTGTTGAGCCAGTGGAGCATGTGGAACCTACACAAGGACAAGTCTCACCTCAACAGAAGAAGTGGGACTGTCTTCAAAGATGTTTGCTCATGCTTCTGGGGGGGGGGGTTTAAACTAGATAGGCAGGGCGATGGGACCCCAAAGGGAAATAGAGTGTAGAGCAGAAAAACTGGCAGTGAGAAGCAGAGGATACATCAGAGTACTATCAAGGTAAATACATAATTGGGAGAGAGTAAGTAGAGTCGGTTCTACTGAATCATTAGTGAATCATCAGAGTAAGAAGTAAAAACCCAAATCGGGATTAATGTACATGTATGTGAATAGAAACGTCGAAGATAGGAGCAGGAGGGGGCCATTCGGCCCTTCAAGCCTGCATGGAGTTGGTTGATAAGATTGGTGAACCATGGGTACAGATTGACAAATGAAATGATCTTGTTATAACAGAGACCTGGCATTAAATATTCTTAGGTACAAGGTGTATAGGACAGGGGAGGAAGAAAAGGATAGGGGACAACAAAATAACAGGCCATTTGCCCCTTCATTACCATGGCTGATCATCAATTCAATAGCCTTATCCCACCTTCCCCGCCCCCATATCCTTGGACCCCTTCGCCCCGGACTTGTATCTAATTCCTTCTCCTTCCTGCATGCACCCTGTCTAGTGTGGTTAGAATTTTACGCTTCTGAGAACACATGAACACACATCCTCCATTCTAAACTCCAGCGAATATAATCCCAACCAACTCAATCTCTCGTCAATTCCACCATCCCAGAAATCAGTCTGGTAAACCTTCTTGCTATAGGAGGGACCGTAGAGAACAATAAAGACCAAACTCCGCACAACATTCCAAGTGTTGCCTCAGATTTATAGTGCACCTGCCATGCAAAATTTAAAGTCACTATAGTCCCAGATGACCATAGGCTGTTCTCCCCTTAGAGAGCTGACGGTGGAGATTTAACGGAGTTCAAACATTTGATACGTTGTGTCCTCCGTTAAGACGGAACTAAAGTTTGTATTTATTTGGTCAGCCTTTTTTTCTTTCTATTCCTCCGTTTCTGAATGCAAGGAATCCACATTTGTCTTCACTAATCTTTTCCTCTTTACACACCTATAGAAACTTAAACAGTCAGTTTTTATGTTCCCTGCAAACTTACTCTATTTTCCCCTTGTTAAAATCAATCCCTTGGTAGTATTGATTAAAAATGGCTTTATAATAGTGGAAAGAGGGTGTTCCAGAGCAATCAAGAATGGAATCTCTCTGGCTAGACGTGATGAAAAAGATGCAATAACATTGATCAGTGTAGTGTAATAGGTCACCAATAGTAGAAAGGATGCAGAGAAACTAATTTACAAAAGAAATGAAAGAATTAGCGTAATAACGAGGGACTTCAATTATCCACATATAGTCTGTGATACAAATAGTGCAAAAAGACAACAACAGCAAGAGTTCCTGGAGTGTGTTCAAGATAATTTTCTGCAGCAACACATCTTGTCCAATGAGGGGGCATGTACTGTTGGATCTGGTTCTGAGGATTTAATGGCATCAAGGGACATGAGGAGATCAGCCATAATCAATAAATGGCAGAGCAGGCTCAAAGAACACGAGGACATGAGGAGATCAGTAAATGGTAGAGCAGGATCAAAGGGCCAAATGGCATACTCCTGGTTTCTATGAAAAAGTATTGCATGCAATGCCAAGGTATACTCCCTTGAAGGGGAAGTTAAGAAAAATGAATCCAGAGCACCATGGAAGACAGATAGAGATGAAAAAAGGCAGAAGTGAACAACAGATGTCAGGTTGGCCAATTCGGGTGAATATGGAAGGATTAGAGCAGAAGTGAAAAAAACTAAGAGAAAGCAAAGAATGTGAAAAGAGACTGACAACCAACATAAAAAGGAATCTCAAGGTCTTCTATAAGCATAAAATTAATAAAATTGGTGAAAGAATGAGTAGGGGAGGTGTTGACTGAGTGGTATTATTGTTGGACTAGCAATCCAAAGACCCAAGATAATGCCCTGCAGACCCAGGTTCAAAATCCTACCATGGCAGGCTGTGAAACTGAATTCTACAAAATCTAGAGATAAAAGTCTAGCGTCGATCATGAAAGCATTGCCAATTGTTGGTTCAGTAATGTCCCTTAGGGAGGAAATCTGCCGTCCTTACCTGGTCTGGCCTACATGTGACTCTAAATCCACAGAAATGTAATTGCCTTCTGAATTGCACTCACTTCAAGGACAATTAGGGATGGGCAATAAATAACTGCCAGCCAGTGATGTCCATATCCCATGAATGAAAAGAAATAAAGTTGCAAATGGATGCATTAAACAAGTAGTTTGCATCTGGCTTTACAAAACACCTAACTGGTACACTAGAAAAAGTTACAATTGAGGAGGTGGCTATAGAAATTATTGATATAGATAAGACACATAGAAGATAGGAGCAGGAGCGGGCCATTTGGCCCTTTTGAGCCTGCTCCCTGATTGTCCAACTCAATAGCCTAATCCGGCTTTCTCCCTATAACCTTTGATCCAATTCGCCCCAAGTGCTATATCCAGCCGCCTCTTGAATGCATTCAATGTTTTGGCATCAATTACTTCCTGTGGTAATGAATTCCACAGGCTCACCACTCTTTGGGTGAAGAAATGTCTCCTCACCTCCATCCTAAATGGTCTACCCTGAATCCTCAGACTGTGACCCCTGGTTCTGGACTCCCCCACCATTGGGAACATCCTCCCTGTATCTACCTGCGTCTAGTCCCGTTAGAATTTTAAGTCTCTATGAGATTCCCCCCTCATTCATCTGAACTCCAGTGAAAACAATCTTAACCTAGTCAATCTCTCCTCATACATCAGTTCCGCCATCCGTGGAATCAGCCTGTATCCGGCATCAAATTAGTAAGTTTGCGGATGACACGAAGATTGGTTGAGTTGCTGATAGCGCCGGGGATTGTCAGAGGGTACAACAGAATATAGATAGATTGGAGACTTAGGCACAGAAATGGCAGATGGAGTTTAATCTGGACAAATGCAAGCTGATGCATTTTGGAGGATCAAATTTAGGTGTGAATTATACTGTAAATGGCAGAACCCTCAGGAACATTAACATACAGAGGGATCTGGGCGAGCAGGTCCTGTTTCCTAAAAGTGGCAACACAGGTGGCCAAGGTGATTAAGAAGGCATAAGGCACGCTTGCCTTCTTCAGCTGCGGCATTGAGTACAAGAGTTGGGAAATCATGTTGCAGCTACATAAAACCTTGGTTAGGCCGCATTTGGAGTATTGCATACAGTTCTGGTCACCACACCACCAGAGGACGTGGAAGCTTTGGAGCGGCTTTTCTTTGTTCTATATTCTGGTAAAATACCTTCAACTGTAAATATTGAATGTTATGCTTAGTGAAGACTAACTATTGAATAGATTTCAAATAGGATTATTTGTAGATTCCAAAGATGTTCAAAACCAGAAATGACAAGAAAAAAATACAACAATATGATCTGTATACACTGAGTTTAAGAGTGATGACAGGAGAGTTACTTGTAATTTTCAAAAATGAACTGGATTAACTGAATAGTTTTCAAAAAGCCAGTATAGGTGCAATGGGCAGAATAACCTCCTGATTTAGAGAGTGTTGGCAAGGAAGGTACAGATCACAAGCAGATCACATGAAGTAAAACCAATGAAGTAAAGAGCTTTTTTAACCACTTGGAATTGTTAGAACAAATGACAATATGTTCCAAATCACAGTGTAGTCCATGAGAAAAAAGTGGCACATTATTCAAGCTGCAAGTCCTCTTGTCCAAAAGAGTAAGCAAGGTTCAGCCCAATGGAGGACAGAAGACAGTTGCTTTCCTCTCTTCATTGTCTTGTTGTTGGGCTACATTGCTTGTGCAGTATATTTACTTGCTACTGCCCAGTCATCAGAAGGCAAATAAGTACTCCAAGTATAGCTTCCTATCTGCATTCAAGGATCTTTGAATGTAGATTACTGCCTTCCACAGTACAGAATTATAACTAGGCCTCAACTCTTCCTGATAAAAGCCAATTCAGAGCTCTATCTGCTGATGAAACCATTGCAAAGATAACGCCACAGACCCATCTTTATATTTCAAATCATATTGGAGATATTAATTAAAACTCAACAAACTGGGTATTGACATCAGCTTGAATAAGCAAATCAAGAGATGTGAAGAACCAAGTTCAGGCTGGACAAGAGACTGCAGCTTCTGCAAAGAGGAAATGTAGTCAGTCACTGATAAATAGGGAGGCAAGTGGCTGCTGATTATGACTCTAACTCCCCCACCTCTTCATCAGGACAACAATAATATTCAACAAAGCAGATCTGTCCATCTTCATTCCGGATCATGTATTGCAAGGAGAGAAATCCACGGTTATCTATGCGGAGCGAAACTTTACAGGAAAGAGCTAAGGCCTTAGTAGATGGCTTCAATAATGAAATTTTATACCTGATCAAAAGAAAATAAGATTATATTTTTTATAACACAAAATGGCAGACACTGTAGTAATATAATGCGGTCACTATGTTACCGATTGCATTGGGTCTGGTTACAATGGAATGCCTCAATCATATCGGAGTCTTTTGGATAATCACAGTGCGTGCTTCCAGCATTCCCAAAGGTAGATAACCTAAAACAGAAATGGTGCTTAGAGGCAATCATCAATATCAACAGAATGAATGAAAAAAAGGAACAAAAGATAAAACATTCTGACAAAGGAAGGCAGCTTTACCTTATTGATAAGGAAGAGATAATTAATTGGGAGACAGGATACAGAGGAGGGACTACTATTAGCTGTGTGACATGGGTCGTTCCTAGGAATCTGTACTGGAGCCTCAGCTTTTGTAATTAATTAAGCTGAAGGAACAGAGAATCATATCACCAAGTTTTCTGACAATATCAAAAGTTAGATAAAGGTGGACAGTGCAGGGGAGAGCAGAGTTGCAAAGGGACCTTGTGAAGGAGCAAAAAGCTTTTGGCAAGGGTACAATAAAACTATTTCAAAGCCTCATGGAATGTTGTTGTTTATCTGAAGTGGATGGAAATTGCACTAGTTTTACAAAGTTTAATAAAGCTCTTGTTTAACCCCATTTGGAGTACTGGGTCCAATTCAGAGCATCACACTAACAATACAGACAGTGCAGATTCACTAGAATGATACCAGAACTAAAGTACTACTAAAGGATACAGGATCCTATGGATAGAAACTGGTTATGGACTTGAGTTAGGTCATTTAGGGATGATGTTAGGAAGCATTGTTGACAAAAGGTAGTGGAAACCTGGAACTCTTCTTGCTGCTAGAAGTTTGAGCTTTCACTGCATCACAGGAGGCCATTCAACACATCATGTTTGTGCTGGCCCTCAAAGAGCAATTCATCTCATGTTACTCCCTGAAAATACATTTATTTCAGATGATACAGTTCTCCGTGAGCCTCAATAGACCCTGCGCCCACTGCATTCTCATGCAGTGCATTCTAGATTGCAAATTCTCAGTGAAATTTCTTTCACTCATGTTGCTTCTTTTTCCAATTATCTGAAATTTGCACCCTCCCGTTCTTGATTCTCTCCACCAATGGGAACAGTTTTTCCCCACCTTCTCTATTCAGACCAACACCTTTATCAAATCTACAATTTACGGAAATTCTCATCCTTGGAACCAATCTCATGACTCTTCTCTCCAATGACTTCACATCCTCCTAGAGTGTGGGGCCCAGAACTGGACAATGCTCCAGTCAAGGTCAAACCAGTGTTTTTTTAAAAAGAGAGGTTTTAACATAACACGCTTGGTTTTGTACTCTAGATTCTGCATGCTTTATCAACCACTAAACCGGTCCAGGATTTCTGCACATATTCATGCAGATCCCACTGCTCCTCCACTCCCTTTAGATTTGTACCTTTTACTTTATATTGTCTTTTGTTTTCCTACCAAAATCATTAGTATACAGTACAGAAAGAAAGAGGCCATTTGGCCCGTCTGCGCCAGCCAAAAAATGAGCCATCCAACTTCAACCCACTTTCCAGCATTTGCTCTGTAGCTCTGCAAATTGCACCACTTTAGGTGCATATCCAGACACCTGTTAAATAAATTGAAGGTTTCTGCTCTACCACCATTTCAGGCAGAGAGTTTGAGTGCCCTACTATTGTCTAGGTGAAAATAAAGTCCTCATTTCCCCTAAGCTTTCTACCAACCACTTAAGTTATTTCTCCAAGTCACTGATGTCTCTGCTAAAGTAAACAAGCCCTTCCCATCTACTCCATCCAGACGCTTCACAATTTCGTACATCTCAATCAGATCTCCCCTCAGCCCATCTAATCTTTCCTCAGAGCTGCACTTTTCAAGTCTTGGCAATATCCTCAAATCTTCTGTACTGCAATTATATCATCTGTGATGAGGTAACCAGAACTGCACACAGTACTCAAAATTGTGGCCCAACTAATGATTTATACCAAAAGCATAAGACCATAGGAATAGAATTCGGTTATTTAGCCCTACCAAGTCTGCTCCGTCATTCAATCATGGTGGAGCAGACTCTGGTACAAAAACTAAAATCACATTGGATTTGGGGTGCACTGGCTAGATGGATACAGAACTAGCTTGGTTACAGAAGACAGAGTAGCGGTGGAAGGGTGTTGTTCCACAATGGAAATCTGTAGCTAGTGGTGTTCCGCAGGGATCAGTGCTGGAACCACTGTTGCTTATAGTATATAAAAACGATCTGGAGGAAAATGTGAGGGGGTCTGATTAGTAAGCTTGCGGATGAAACAAAGATTGGTGGAGTTGCCGATAGTGCCAGTGATTGTCAGAGGATATAGATAGATTGGAGACCTGGGCACAGAAATGGCAGATGGAGTTTAATCTGGACAAATGCGAGGTGATGCATTTTGGAGGATCAAATTTAGGTGTGAATTACACTGTAAATGGCAGAAGCCTTAGGAACATTAACAAAAATAGGGATCTGGGCGTGCAGGTCCACAGTTACCTAAAAGTGGCAACACAGGTGGCCAAGGTGATTAAGGCGGCATATGGCATGCTTACCTTCATCAGTCGGGACATTGAGTACAAGAGTTGGGATATCATGTTGCAGCTATATAAAACCTTGGTTAGGCGACATTTGGAGTATTGCATGCAGTTCTAGTCACCACACTACCAGGACATGAAAGCTTTGGAGAGAGTGCAAACAAAGATCTCCAAGATGTTGCCTGGTCTCAAGGGTTATAGAGGTTTACAGCATGGAAACAGACCTTTCAGCCCAACCTGTCCACGCCACCCAGTTTTTAATCCATTAAGCTAGTCCCAATTGCCCGCGTTTGGCCATATCTCTCTCTACCAACCATGCCCATATAACTATCTAAACGCTTTTTAAAAGACAAAATTGTACCACCTCTACTACTACCTCTGGCAGCTCATTCCAGAAACTGAGTGAAAAAACTGTCGCTCCGGACCCTTTTGTATAAACAACTTTGACAAGACGCCCCAACACCTGTATTCAATGTTCTGACCAGTAAAACTCAGCATGCCGAATGCCTTCTTCATCACTCTGTCCACCTGTGACTCCACTTTCAATGAGCTATGAACATGTACCCCTAGATCTCTGTTCTATAACTGCCAAAAGCCCTACCATTAACTGAGTGAGTCCTGCCCTGGTTCGATCTACCAAAATTCATCACCTCGCATTTATCTAAATTAAACTCCATCTGCCTTTCATCAGCCCACTGGCCCTGTTCCGGTGCTGTACTTTCCTTTGTTCTTTGATATGCTTCTCAACCCCATTTTCCCACCTTTTCCCTGTAGGGTTTGATCCCCTTACCAAGAACCTATCTATCTTGGTTTCAAAGAGTCGTCCCTTTACTGAGGCTTTGCCCTCAGATTCTAGTCTCTCCTAATGGAAACATCTCCTCCACGTCCAATCCATCCAAGCCTTTCAGTATTCTCAAAGTTTCAATAAGATCCACCTCACCCTTCTAAACTCCATTGAGTACAGACCCAAAGTCCTCAAACATCAAGCCTTTCATTTCCAGGATCATTCTTATGAACCTTCTCTGGGCCCTCTCAAAGGCCAGCACATCCTTAGAACATAGAACAGTACAGCACAGAACAGGCCCTTCGGCCCACGATGTTGTGCCGAGCTTTATCTGAAACCAAGATCAAGCTATCCCACTCCCTATCATCCTGGTGTGCTCCATGTGCCTATCCAATAACCGCTTAAATGTTTCTAAAGTGTCTGACTCCACTATCACTGCAGGCAGTCCATTCCACACCCCAACCACTCTCTGCGTAAAGAACCTACCTCTGATATCCGTCCTGTATCTCCCACCACGAACCCTATAGTTATGCCCCCTTGTAATAGCTCCATCCACCCGAGGAAATAGTCTTTGAACGTTCACTCTATCTATCCCCTTCATCATTTTATACACCTCTATCAAGTCTCCCCTCAGCCTCCTCCGCTTCAGAGAGAACAGCCCTAGCTCCCTCAACCTTTCCTCATATGACCTACCCTCCAAACCAGGCAGCATCCTGGTAAATCTCCTCTGCACTCTTTCCAGCGCTTCCACATCCTTCTTATAGTGAGGTGACCAGAACTGCACGCAATATTCCAAATGTGGTCTCACCAAGGTCCTGTACAGTTGCAGCATAACCCCACGGCTCTTAAACTCCAACCCCCTGTTAATAAAAGCTAACACACTATAGGCCTTCTTCACAGCTCTATCCACTTGACTGGCAACCTTTAGAGATCTGTGGATATGGACCCCAAGATCTCTCTGTTCCTCCACAGTCTTCAGAACCCTACCTTTGACCCTGTAATCCACATTTAAATTAGTCCTACCAAAATGAATCACCTCACATTTATCAGGGTTAAACTCAATTTGCCATTTTTCAGCCCAGCTTTGCATCCTATCTATGTCTCTTTGCAGCCTACAACAGCCCTCCACCTCATCCACTACTCCACCAATCTTGGTGTCATCAGCAAATTTACTGATCCACCCTTCAGCCCCCTCCTCTAAGTCATTAATAAAAATCACAAAGAGCAGAGGACCAAGCACTGATCCCTGCGGCACACCGCTAGCAACCTGCCTCCAATCCGAAAATTTTCCATCGACCACCACCCTCTGTCTTCGGTCAGACAGCCAGTTACCTATCCAATCGGCCAACTTTCCCTCTATCCCACACCTCCTCACTTTCATCATAAGCCGACCATGGGGGACCTTATCAAACGCCTTACTAAAATCCATGTATATGACATCAACTGCCCTACCTTCATCAACACACTTAGCTACCTCCTCAAAAAATTCTATAAAATTTGTGAGGCACGACTTGCCCTTCACGAATCCGTGCTGACTATCTCGGATTAATCCGCATCTTTCTAAATGGTCGTAAATCCCATCCCTAAGGACCCTTTCCATCAATTTACCAACCACCGAAGTAAGACTAACTGGTCTATAATTACCAGGGTCATTTCTATTCC
Source organism: Mustelus asterias (assembly GCF_964213995.1). Classification (NCBI taxonomy): domain Eukaryota; kingdom Metazoa; phylum Chordata; class Chondrichthyes; order Carcharhiniformes; family Triakidae; genus Mustelus; species Mustelus asterias. The sequence goes on from NW_027592039.1 coordinate 45,892, forward strand.
CTTTCTTAAACAGAGGAACAACATTCGCCATTCTCCAGTCCTCTGGCACCATCCCCGTGGACAGCGAGGACCCAAAGATCAACGCCAAAGGCTCTGCAATCTCATCCCTTGCCTCCCACAGAATCCTAGGATACATTTCGTCAGGCCCAGGGGACTTATCGACCTTCAGTTTATTCAAAACTGCCAAGACATCCTTCCTCAGATACAGGGCCAAAATTGCTCAATATTCCAAATGTGGTACTGCATGGTAGGTTGTTGCATAAGGTTAAATCTCACAGGATCTAGGGCGAGGCATCTAAATGGATACAAAATTGTATCTATTTAGACAGAAGCTTTGAGAGTGGAAAATCATGTCTCACAAATTTGATTGAGTTTTTTGAAGGGGTAACCAAGAAGGTAGATGAGGGCAGTGCAGTTAATGTTGTCTACATGGACTTTAGCAAGGCCTTTGACAAGGTACCGCATGGTAGGTTGTTGCATAAGGTTAAATCTCACGGGATCTAGGGTGAGGTATCTAAATGGATATAAAATTGACTTCTTGACAGAAGCCAGAGGGTGGTTGTGGAGAGTTGTTTTTCAAACTGGAGGCCTGTGACCAGCGGTGTGCCTCAGGGATCAGTGCTGGGTCCACTGTTATTTGTCATTTATATTAATGATTTGGATGAGAATATAGGAGGCATGGTTAGTAAGTTTGCAGATGACACTAAGATTGGTGGCATAGTGGACAGTGAAGAAAGTTATCTCCAATTGCAACGGGGTCTTGATCAATTGGGCCAGTGGGCTGACGAATGGCAGATGGAGTTTAATTTAGACAAATGCGAGGTGATGCATTTTGGCAGATTGAACCAGGGCAGGAATTACTCAGTTAATGGTAGGGCGTTGGGGAGAGTTACAGAACAAAGAGATCTATGGGTACATGTTCATAATTCCTTGAAAGTGGAGTCACAGGTGGTGATGAAGGCATTCGGCATGCTTGGTTTCACCGGTCAGAACATTGAATACAGGAGTTGGAACGTCTTGTTGAAGTTGTACAAGACATTAGAACATAGAACATAACAGCGCAGTACAGGCCCTTCGGCCCTCGATGTTGCACCGACCTGTGAAACCAATCTAAAGCCCATCTAATCTACACTATTCCAATATCATCCATATGTTTATCCAATGACCACTTAAATGCCCTTAATGTTGGCGAGTCCACTACTGTTGCAGGCGGGGCATTCCACGCCCTTACTACTCTCTGAGTAAAGAACCTACCTCTGACATCTGTCCTATATCTATCACCCCTCAATTTAAAGCTATGTCCCCTCATGCTAGCCATCATCATCCGAGGAAAAAGGCTCTCACTGCCCACCCTATCTAATCCTCTGATCATCTTATATGCCTCTATTAAATCACCTCTTAACCTTCTTCTCTCTAATGAAAACAGCCTCAAGTCCCTCAGCCTTTCCTCATAAGACCTTCCCACCATACCTGGCAGCATCCTGGCAAATCTCCTCTGCACCCTTTCCAATGCTTCCACATCCTTCCTATAATGCGGCGACCAGAACTGTACACAATACAATATGAGGTATCTAAATGGATACAAAATTGGTTTCTTGACAGAAACCAGAGGGTGGTTGTAGAGAATTGTTTTTCAAACTGGAGGCCAGTGACCAGCGGTGTGCCTCAAGGATCAGTGCTGGGCCCACTGTTATTTGTCATTTATATTAATGATTTGGATGAGAATATAGGAGGCATGGTTAGTAAGTTTGCAGATAATACCAAGATTGGCGGCATAGTGGACAGTGAAGAAAGTTATCTCCAATTGCAACGGGATCTTGATCAACTGGGACTGACGAATGGCAGATGGAGTTAAATTTAGACTAATGCGAGGTGATGCATTTTGGTAGATTGAACCAGGGCAGGACTTATTCAGTTAATGGTAGGGCGTTGGGGAGAGTTACAGAACAAAGAGATCTAGAAGTACATGTTCATAGCTCCTTGAAAGTGGAGTCACGGGTGGACAGAGTGGTGAAGAAGGCATTCGGCATGCTTGATTTCATCGGTCAGAACATTGAATACAGGAGTTGGGACATCTTGTTGAAGTTGTACAAGACATTGGGTAAGGCCACACTTGGAATACTGTGTGCAATTCTGGTCACCCTATTATAGAAAGGATATTATTAAACTAGAAAGAGTGCAGAAAAGATTTACTGGGATGCTACCGGGACTTGATGGATTGAGTTATAAGGAGAGGCTGGATAGACTGGGACTTTTTTCTCTGGAGCGTAGGAGGCTGAGGGGTGATCTTATAGAAGTATATAAAATAATGAGGGGCATAGACAAGGTAGATAGTCAATATCTTTTCCCAAAGGTAGGGGAGTCTAAAACTGGAGGGCATAGGTTTAAGGTGAGAGGGGAGAGATACAAAAGTGTCCAGAGGGGCAATTTTTTCACACAGAGGGTGGTGAGTGTCTGGAACAAGCTGCCAGAGGTAGTAGTCGAGGCAGGTACAATTTTATCTTTTAAAAAGCATTTAGATAGTTACATGGGTATAGAGGGATATGGGCCAAATGCGGGCAATTGGGATTAGCTTAAAAAAGGCGGCATGGACAAGTTGGACCGAAGGACCTGTTTCCATGCTGTAAACCTCATAGAAATCATAGAAACCCTACAGTACAGAAAGAGGCTGCACCGACCACAATCCCACCCAGGCCCTACCCCAATATCCCTACATATTTTACCCACTAATCCCTCTAACCTATGCACATCTCAGGACACTAAGGGGCAATTTTAGCATGGCCAATCAACCTAACCCGCACATCTTTGGACTGTGGGAGAAAACCGGAGCATCCGGAGGAAACCCACGCAGACACGAGGAGAATGTGCAAACTCCACACAGACAGTGACCCAAGCTGGGAATCGAACCCAGGTCCCTGGAGCTGTGAAGCAGCAGTGCTAATCACTGTGCTAGAGGTGTCCTTCTTTTGTATTCTAACCCTCAAAATGAATGCTAACTTTGCATTTGCCTTCCTAACTACCAACTCAACCTGCAAGTTAAGAGAATCTTGAACTAGGACTCCCAAGTCCCTGTGCACTCCAGATTTCTGAATTCTCCCCCACATTTAGAAAATTGTCGACACCTTTATTCTTCCCAAAGTGCATGACCCATGTTGTATTCCATTCGCCACTTCTTTGCCCATTCTCTTCATCTGTCCAAGTCCTGCAGTCTCTCTGCCTCCTCACTTCTCCCCATCCCTCCACCTTTCTTTGTATCATCTGCAAACTTAGCCACAATTCCCTCAGCTCCTTCATCTAGATCATTGATGCATAAAGTCAAAAGTTGTGGTTCCAACACTGACCCCTGCAGAACTCCACTAGTCACTGGCTAACGTCCTGAATAGCACCCCTTTATCCTTACGTTTTGCCTCCTGTCAGTCAGCCAAGTCCCAACTCTGTTCAGGTGCAATCCATCTGGCCTATATTGGTCCCAACTCCCCAGAGCAAATCCCTCCTGACCATCTTTTCAGCCACACTTATCTAATCCTCCTATTCCTGTACTCACTTACACATGACACTGCGAGTATTACTTTTGAGGTCCTGCGTATTAATTTTCTGCCTAGCTCTGTAAATTCTTTCACTTTGTCATTGGTGCCAATGTGCACAACTGTTGGCTGTTTACCCTCTCCCCTCAGTGTTCTACAACTGCTCTGACATCCTCGACCTGGCACCAGGGAAGCAACACCATCCTGGAATCACATTTGCAGCTCCAGACACACGCATCTGCTCCCCTAACATCCATCACTATGGCTCTTCTAGGTACTCCCCCTGTGCAGCTGAGCCACCTTGCTCCTACAGATTTGGCTCTGATGGCTCCCCAGATGAAGTATTATTCAGTTTAGAACTGAATACAAGTTGGAGAAACATAGAAAAACTACAGCACAATACAGGCCCTTCAGCCCACAAAGTTGTGCCGAACATGTCCCTACCTTAGCGATTACTAGGCTTACCTATAACCCTCTATCTTACTAAGTTCCATGTACTTATCTAAAAGTCTCTTAAAAGACCCTATCGAATCCGCCTCCATCACCGTTACTGGCAGCCCATTCCACGCACCCACCATCCTCAGAGTGAAAAACTTACCCCTGACATCTCCTCTGTACCTACGCCCCAGCACCTTAAACCTGTGTCCTCTTGTGGCAATCATTTCAGCCCTGGGAAAAAGCCTCTGACTATCCACTCGATCATCAACATCTTATACACCTCTATCAGGTCACCCCTCATCCTTCGTCTCTCCAAGGAGAAAAGGCTGAGCTCACTCAACCTATCCTCATAAGGCATGCTCCCCAACCCCGGCAACATACTTGTAAATCTCCCCTGCACCCTTTCTATGCCTTCCACATCCTTCCTGTAATGAGGCGACCAGAACTGAGCACAGTACTCCAAGTGGGGTCTGACCAGGGTCCTATATAGCTGCAACATTATCTCACGACTCCGAAACTCAATTCCTCGATTGATGAAGGCCAGTACACCATACATAGAACATAGAACATAGAACATTACAGCGCAGAACAGGCCCTTCGGCCCACGATGTTGCACCGACCAGTTAAAAAAAAAACTGTGACCCTCCAACCTAAACCAATTTCTTTTCGTCCATGAACCTATCTACGGATCTCTTAAACGCCCCCAAACTAGGCGCATTTACTACTGATGCTGGCAGGGCATTCCAATCCCTCACCACCCTCTGGGTAAAGAACCTACCCCTGACATCGGTTCTATAACTACCCCCCCTCAATTTAAAGCCATGCCCCCTCGTGCTGGATTTCTCCATCAGAGGAAAAAGGCTATCACTATCCACCCTATCTAAACCTCTAATCATCTTATATGTTTCAATAAGATCCCCTCTTAGCCGCCGCCTTTCCAGCGAAAACAATCCCAAATCCCTCAGCCTCTCCTCATAGGATCTCCCCTCCATACCAGGCAACATCCTGGTAAACCTCCTCTGCACCCTCTCCAAAGCCTCCACATCCTTCCTGTAATGTGGGGACCAGAACTGCACACAGTACTCCAAGTGCGGCCGCACCAGAGTTGTGTACAGTTGCAACATAACGCTACGACTCCTAAATTCAACATCTTATACACCTCTATCAGGTCACCCCTCATCCTTCGTCTCTCCAAGGAGAAAAGGCTGAGCTCACTCAACCTATCCTCATAAGGCATGCTCCCCAACTCCGGCAACATACTTGTAAATCTCCCCTGCACCCTTTCTATGCCTTCCACATCCTTCCTGTAATGAGGCGACCAGAACTGAGCACAGTACTCCAAGTGGGGAGAACAGAACTCCTTCTGTTCTTGACATACACCTTCTTAACCACAGCCTCAACCTGCACAGCTGCTTTGAGCGTCCTATGAACTCGGACTCCAAGATCCTTCTGATCTTCCACACTGCCAAGAGTCCTACCATTATTATATTCCGCCATCCTATTTGACCTGCCAAAATGAACCACCTCAAAGTTATCTGGGTTGAACTCCATCTGCCACTTCTCCGCCTAGTCTTGCATCCTATCAATGTCTCGCTGCACCTTCTGACATCCCTCCACACTATCCACAACACCTCCAACCTTTGTGTCATCAGCAAACTTACCAACCCATCCCTCCACTTCCTCATCCAGGTCATTTATAAAAATCACAGAGTAAGGGTCCCAGAACAGATCCCTGGGGCACTCCATTGGTGACCAACCTCCACACAGAATATGACCCATCTATAACAACTCTTTGCCTTCTGTGGACAAGCCAGTTCTGGATCCACAAAGAGCAGGTTGTATTCTGGGAACTCGTACTACGTACCTGGCAGTCACCTATACCTTTTCTTCCTGCATACTAATCTATGGAGAGACCACATCTATAAAATGTGCTCTCCCTCATTAGATGCATCACATTTGACACCCCTTCTCATGTACCATAACTCAGAGTTCAAGCTGGTGATTACAGTTCTTGCACAAAAGATTATCTAGGACACAAGAAGCATCCTTGAGTTTACAAATTGCAGTCTCAATTTGGAGCAGCCCTGCCATTCCTTTATTGGTTAGCTTTGCAACGTCTATTTATCAATTAGAAACACACCTTACTAAAATTGAAATAGTGAATTAGGTAATAAGTTGCACCGCTAAAGAAACGTAATAGAAACTTGCACATTCCTAGCTTAGAGACAAGGAAAGAGAGGCGTATGTTAGGTCCAGGCAGCTAAAAACGGAGGGAGCTCTGGAGGAGTTCAAAGAAAGTAGGAAAGAACTCAAACGGGGAATTAGAAGAGCAAAAAGGGGTCACGAAATGTTCTTGGCAGACAGGATTAAGGAGAATCCCAAGGCATTTTATTCATACATTAGGAACAAAAGGGTTGTCAGGGAAAAAAATCGGACCTCTCAGGGACAAAAGTGGGGAATTGTGCTTGGAGCCCAAAGAAGATGGGGAGATCCTAAATGAATACTTTGCGTCGGTATTCACAAAGGAGAGGGATGTGTTGACTGGGAGTGTCTCGGAGGGGAGTGTTGAACCATTGGAGAAAAGCTCCATTACAAAGGAGTAAGTGTTAGGTTTGTTAGAGAATATAAAGACTGACAAATCCCCAGGGCCTGATGGAATCTATCCAAGGCTGCTCAGACCCAGGGAAATCGCTGGGCCTCTGACGCAAATCTTTGTCTCGTCACTGGACACAGGTGAGGTCCCAGAGGATTGGAGAATAGCTAATGTGGTCCCGTTATTTAAGAAGGGTAGGAAGGATAACCCGGGTAATTATAGGCCGGTGAGCTTGACGTCCGTGGTGGGGAAGTTGTTGGAGAAGATTCTTAGAGATAGGATGTATGCGCATTTAGAAAGGAATAAACTCATTAACGATAGTCAGCATGGTTTTATGAGAGGGAGATCATGCCTCACTAACCTGGTGGAGTTTTTTGAAGAAGTGACCAGAATGGTTGACGAGGGAAGGGCCGTGGATGTCATCTATATGGACTTTAGTAAAGCATTTGACAAAGTCCCTCATGGTAGGCTGGTGAAAAAGGTTGGATCTCATGGGATAAAGGGGGAGGTGGCTAGATGGGTGGAGAACTGGCTTGGTCACAGAAGACAGAGGGTGGTAGTGGAAGGGTCTTTTTCCGGCTGGAGGCCTGTGACTAGTGGTGTTCCACAGGGCTCTGTATTGGGACCTCTGCTGTTTGTGATTTATATAAATGATCTGGAAGAAGGTGTAACTGGGGTGACCAGTAAGTTTGCGGACGACACAAAATTGGCAGGACTTGCAGATAGTGAGGAGCATTGTCAGAAGTTACAGAAGGATATAGATAGGCTGGAAATTTGGGCAAAGAAATGGCAGATGGAGTTCAATCCTGATAAAATGCGAAGTGATGCATTTTGGTAGAAATAATGTAGGGAGGAGCTATACGATAAATGGCAGAACCATAAAGGGTGTAGATACGCAGAGGGACCTGGGTGTGCAAGTCCACAGATCCTTGAAGGTGACGTCACAGGTGGAGAAGGTGGTGAAGAAGGCATATGGCATGCTTGCCTTTATACGACGGGGCATAGAGTATAAAAGTTGGGGTCTGATGTTGCAGATGTATAGAACGTTGGTTTGGCCCCATTTGGAATACTGCGTCCAGTTCTGGTCGCCACACTACCAGAAGGACGTGGAGGCTTTGGAGAGAGTACAGAGGAGGTTTACCAGGATGTTGCCTGGTATGGAGGGGCTTAGTTATGAGGAGAGATTGGGTAAACTGGGGTTGTTCTCCCTGGAAAGACGGAGGATGGGGGGGGACTTAATAGAGGTGTATAAAATTAAGAAAGGCATAGATAGGGTGAACGGTGGGAAGCTTTTCCCCAGGTCGGTGGTGACGTTCACGAGGGGTCATAGGTTCAAGGTGAAGGGGGGCGGGGGGGGAGGTTTAACACAGATATCAGAAGGACATATTTTACACAGAGGGTGGTGGGGTCCTGGAATGCGCTGCCAGGCAAAGTGGTGGAGGCGGACACACTGGAAACGTTTAAGACTTATCTAGACAGCCATATGAATGGACTGGGAATGGAGGGATACAAAAGAATGGTCTAGTTTGGACCAGGGAGCGGCGCGGGCTTGGAGGGCCGAAGGGCCTGTTCCTGTGCTGTATTGTTCTTTGTTCTTTGAAAGAAAACTCTCTGATGACTGGAGACTGATACAGTAATATACAGTAAATGGCAGAACCCTTCAGAGTATTGATAGACAGAGGGATCTGGGTGTACAGGCACACGGGTCACTGAAAGTGGCAATGCAGGTGGAGAAAGTAGTCAAGAAGGCATATGGCATGCTTGCCTTCATCGGCCGGGGTATTGAGTTTAAAAACTGACAAGTCATGTTGCAGCTTTATAGAACCTTAGTTAGGCCGCACTTGGAATACAGAAGGATGTGGAGACTTTGGAGAGGGTACAGAAAAGATTTACCAGGATGTTGCCTGGTATGGAGGGTATTAGCTATGAGGAGACGTTGGAGAAAGTTGGTTTGTTCTCACTGGAGCGACGAAGATTGAGGGGAGACCTGATAGAAGTCTACAAGATTGTGAGAGGCATGGACAGAGTGGATAGTCTGAAGCTTTTTCTTAGGGTGGAAGAGTCAATTACTAGGGGGCATAGAAACATAGAAAAACTACAGCACAAAACAGGCCCTTCGGCCCCACAAGTTGTGCCGAATATATCCTACCGTCTAGGCCTACCTATAACCCTCCATCCTATTAAGTCCCATGTACTCATCCAGGAGGCTCTTAAAAGACCCTATTGAGTTTGCCTCCACCACCACTGACGGCAGCCGATTCCACTCACCCACCACCCTCTGTGTGAAAAACTTCCCCCTAACATTTCCCCTCTACCTACCCCCCAGCACCTTAAACCTGTGTCCTCTCGTAGCAGCCATTTCCACCCTGGGAAAAAGCCTCTGAGAGTCCACTCAATCTATGCCTCTCAACATCTTATATACCTCTATTAGGTCTCTTCTCATCTCACATCTCTCCAAGGAGATAAGACCCAGCTCCCTCAGCCTATCCTCATAAGGCATGCCACTCAATCCAGGCAACATCCTTGTAAATCTCCTCTGCACCCTTTCAATCTTTTCCACATCCTTCCTGTAATGAGGCAACCAGAACTGAGCACAGTACTCCAAGTGGGGTCTGACGAGGGTTTTATGTAGCTGCATCATTATCCCCGGACTCCTAAACTCAATCCCTCGATTGATAAAGGCCAGCACACCATACGCCTTCTTAACCACCTCCTCCACCTGCGGGGCCGATTTTAGAGTCCTATGGACCCGGACCCCAAGGTCCTTCTGATCCTCGACAGTACTAAGAGTCTTTCCCTTTATATTGTACTCCTTCATCCCATTTGACCTGCCAAAATGGATCACTACGCATTTATCTGGGTTGAAGTCCATCTGCCACTCCTCCGCCCAGTCTTGCATCCTATCTATGTCCCTCTGTAACTTCTGACATCCCTCCAGACTATCCACAACCCCACCAACCTTCGTGTCGTCGGCAAACTTACCAACCCATCCCTCCACTTCCTCATCCAGGTCATTTATGAAAATGGCAAACAGCAAGGGTCCCAGAACAGATCCCTGGGGCACACCACTGGTGACCAACCTCCATTTAGAAAAAGACCCATCTATACACACACTCTGCCTCCTTTGGGCAAGCCAGTTCTCGATCCACAGGGCAGCAAGCAGCCCCTTGGATCCCATGCCCTCTCACTTTTTCTAGAAGCCTTGCATGAGGGGCCTTATCGAACGCCTTGCTAAAATCCATATAAACCACATCTACCGCTTTCCCTTTGTCAATGTGTTTAGTCACATTTTCGAAGAACTCCACCAGGCTCGTAAGGCACGATCTGCCTTTGACAAAGCCATGCTGAGTATTCTTGAGCATATTAAACCTCACTAAATGCTCATAAATCTTGTCCCTCAGGATCTTCTCCATCAGCTTACCAACCACTGAGATTAGACTCACCGGTCGGTAATTTCCTGGGCTATCCCTATTCCCCTTCTTGAAAATAGGAACCACATCTGCAATCCTCCAATCCTCCGGCACCTCTCCCGTCTCTATCGACGACGCAAAGATCATCGTCAGACGCTCTGCACTCTCTTCCCTCGCCTCCCACAGTAACCTGGGGTACGTCCCATCCGGACCCGGCGACTTATCTATCTTGATGCCATTCAAAGATTCCTGCACAACCTCTTTCTTAAAGTCCACATACTCAATCTTTTCAGTCCACCGCAAGCCCGCAGTACATCCACCCAGGTCCTTCTCCTCTGTGAAAACCGAGGCAAAATACTCATTAAGTACCTCTGCCATTTCTACTGGTTCCGCCTTCACCTTTTATAGGCCCTAGGTTTAAGGTGCGAGGGGCAAGGTTTAAAGGAGATGTACGAGGCAGATTTTTTACACAGAGTGGGTGCCTGGAACTCGTTGCCAGAGGTGGTACTGGAAGCGAATACGGTAGTGACTTTTAAGGGGCATCTTGACAAGTACACGAATAGGATGGGAATAGAGGGATATGGTCCCCAAAAGGGTAGGGGGTTTTAGTTCAGTCGGGCAGCATGGTCGGTGCAGGCTTGGAGGGCCGAAGGGCCTGTGCTGTAATTTTCTTTGTTCTTTGATTAAAAGGAGATTTACCAGGATGCTGCCTGGTTTGGAGGGTAGGTCTTATGAGGAAAGGTTGAGGGAGCTAGGGCTGTTCTCTCTGGAGCAGAGGAGGCTGAGGGGAGACTTAATAGAGGTTTATAAAATGATGAAGGGGATAGATCGAGTGAACGTTCAAAGACTATTTCCTCGGGTGGATGGAGCTATTACAAGGGGGCATAACTATAGGGTTCGTGGTGGGAGATACAGGACGGATATCAGAGGTAGGTTCTTTACGCAGAGAGTGGTTGGGGTGTGGAATGGACTGCCTGCAGTGATAGTGGAGTCAGACACTTTAGAAACATTTAAGCGGTTATTGGATAGGCACATGGAGCACACCAGGATGATAGGGAGTGGGATAGCTTGATCTTGGTTTCAGATAAAGCTCGGCACAACATCGTGGGCCGAAGGGCCTGTTCTGTGCTGTACTGTTCTATTTTAAATCTTTCAAAAAGTGTTTAAACTACCTCTTTCACCATGACCTAGGCAGCTTCGTCTTCCTTGGTAAAACTTGATGTTTTGCCTTCTAATTTTTGATTTCAATTTATCTAGGCCAGGTCATTCTTACCCCATTTATGTTGCCTTTCTCCCAGGTAATTATTCAAAATTGAGATTTGTAGGTTTCTTTTAAACTGGATATTAAAGGATATAGAACTACGATGTCGATAAATAGAAAGAACAGAATCCCTACAGTGCAGAAGGAGGCCATTCAGCCCATCGAGTTTACTCCATCAACAATTCCACCCAAGCCCTATCCCCACATATTTACCCCACTAATCCCCCTGACACTAAGGGGTAATTTAGCCAATCAACCTACCCTGCATATCTTGGGATTGCATCGGCCATGGTCAGATTAAAATGGCAAATATCAAATTCAAGGGGCTGCATGGCCTTCCCTGAAACTCTCCAGAATGTCAGAAAGTTGAAGAAGTGTTTAGACCAGATTGCAATGTTCCTTTCTGGTTCTATATTAAGGCCTGAGAGTTCGAAGCTGCTCCGTACCTGAAATAGGGCTTTTCGGGAGACATTGTGATCTGCAGCACCTCACTGCTCATATCAAGCTCAGCAAAGGCCTCCCGCAGGCTCTCCGACTGGAGAATGATTTTATTCAGAACATTTGTGCTACAAAAGTCAAAGTCAAGTGTTTCCTCTGGTTCTTGAGTCAGAATTTTACAGACAGTTACCACACCACTCTCCTCCAGGAATAATGTCAATGGATGACCATATCCACGGTAACACATTCTCAGGGCTGTTGTCACTCCTACAGAGGAGAGAAGCAAAAAGTGACTGACGACACCATTTTGATGCTCTAAGTTTTTAAAAGTGTCTGTATTTTAATATGTTCAAGTGCAAAATTGTCAAAATACATTTACCTGGCACGGAACTCGCACTAAATATTGAGAGACAGTCCAAGAGAACTGTTAAGTTTATTACAAACATCACAGAGTCCTCCTCAATACGGAACTCCTGAAAAATACATGCCTGGAAACAATAAACATTAAGTCAATCACCTAAGTGTAACAAAACCACAGCACATTGGAGGTGGTGGTGAATGAGTCATCTCCATTCCTAAACAACCCAACTCGAGCCCTCAACCTCTCCCAGCATCTTCCAAGCTGACATCCCTCCACCCACAACCCTTAAGTCTACACCCTTCAGCAGGCCTACCTGCTCCCTCTTCAGTAAGGGGAGCACAAGGAGACAAGTGTCTACACCAGAGTGAGACAGAGACCAAATGGGTAATGAATTAAGGTCACAGGGGAAAGGTGGGTAGACACAGGTATTATTCTAATTAAGAGTAAATTAAACATCACCCGTTTTGTCATTGTAACTTACATTATTGCAGCTGTAGAATGTGGGAATTTTTGGACACTTAGCCAATCCATCAAACATCTGCAGGAAGTGTAAGGTGGAGAAATTTCAGATCTGGATTATTTTTATAGAAGTCAAACTGCAGACATGCACAACATTAGAGAAAGGGAGAAATACACTTTGCTCCATACCACCAGGCCTCTTATTTTTGGTCAGAGAGAGCCAGGAGGACATGAGTGAGGCAGGTAGTGGGGGACTGTCAAATAGATTTGAGGTGCTGACAATCTGTGCGGACAAAGATGAGGTTTGCAAGGTGGATGAGCAGACAGGCCATAGCATCAAATGGTATACATGATATGGAGTTGTCGGCATTGGACTGGGGTGGGCACAGTAAGTAGTCTCACAACACCAGGTTAAAGTCCAACCACTCACCTGATGAAGGGGCAACGCTCCGAAAGCTCGTGCTACCAAATAAACTTGTTGGACTTCAACCTGGTGCTGTGAGACTTGTTACTGTATCAATGGTATAGGAAGCCATTCAAATGGCATGGGGGAAGCAAATAGAAATGTAGTGATAGTATGGAAAAAAACAACAGTAAGGCACTGGACTCTGCAAAGTGTTGCGAAGTTAGTGTTTGTAAAATTATAAAAAAAAGCTAAGAGTTGCAAAATTGTCTGTTTAAAAGGTGCTTTTTTTCTCTACTGAAGAGATGAAGGTGTGCAGTACATAGACAGCATGGTGTGAAACATTGTGTCACTAGGCTAGGCAGTAATTGCTGCCAAGACGAGGTTTTTGAATTTTAACCAATCAATTTTAACCAATCAATTTGAAATAGGCATTTGAATAGCAGCAGCCTATTAAATTTGAATTTGATGTTTTGATAACCTGTAAACCAATCCTATTGTGGGGGTTTTGGTATGTCATCAGGGGTACAAAACCAGTTCCCAGCTCCAGAAAACTACCAGAAGACCACCAGCCTGCAACTGCCGCAGATCACAGCTAGAGACACAGCCAACACTGTCTCTGCCAATGTAACAGCCATATTTACGTATTAAGAGAAACACTAACCCACCCCTCTCCTCGCCTCCCTCCCCTCCCCCTCCCCTCCCCCGCCCCCCTTCTCCTCCCCTCCCCCGTCCCCCCCCTCCTCCCATCCCCCGTCTCCCCCCTCCTCCCATCCCAACCCCCCAGTCTCCTCCCCTCTCCTCCCCTCCCCCGTCTCCCTCCCGTCTACCCCCCTCTCTCCTCTGTCTCCCCCCCTCTCCTGTCTCCCCACCCTCTCCTCCCCTCCCCCGTCTCCCCCCACTCCCCTCCCCCCACTCCCTCTCCTCCTCCCCCCCACCCCCCTCTCCTCCACTCCCCCGTCTCCCCCCCTCTCCTCCACTCCCCCGTCTCCCCCCCCTCTCCTCCACTCCCCCGTCTCCCCCCTCTCCTCCACTCCCCCCCCTCTCCTCACCTCCCCCCCCTCCTCCTCCGTCTCCCTCTCCTCCTCACCCCCTTTCCCCCTCTCCTCACCTCCGTCTCCCTCTCCTCCCCCTCTCCTCCTCACCCCCTTTCCCCCTCTCCTCCCCCGTCTCCCCCCCTCCCTCTCCTCCCCCCCTCCGTCTCCCCCCCTCCTCCCCTCCCCCGTCTCCCCCCTCCTCCCATCCCAACCCCCCAGTCTCCTCCCCTCTCCATCTCCCCCCTCTCCCTCCCGTCTACCCCCCTCTCTCCTCTGTCTCCCCCCCTCTACTGTCTCCCCACCCTCTCCTCCCCTCCCCTGTCTCCCCCCACTCCCCTCCCCCGTCTCCCTCTCCTCCTCCCCCCCTCTCCTCCACTCCCCCCTCTCCTCCACTCCCCCCTCTCCTCCACTCCCCCGTCTCCCCCCCCCTCCTCTTCTCCACTCCCCCGTCTCCCGTCTCCCCCCTCTCCTCACCTCCCCTCCTCCCCCCCTTTCCCCCTCTCCTCCCCTCCCCGTCTCCTCCCCCTCCCCTCCACCCCCCCCGTCTCCCCTCCTATCCCTCGTCTCCTCCCCTCCATTCCCCCCTCCCCCGTCTCCTCCGCCCCCCTCTCCTCCCCTCCCCCGTCTACCCCCCCGTCCCTCCCCTCCCCCGTCTCCCCCCCTCTCCTCCCCTCCCCCGTCTCCCCCACTCTCCTCCCCCGTCTCCCCCCCTCCCCTCCCCTCCCCCGTCTCCTCCCCTCCCCCGTCTCCTCCCCTCCCCCGTCTCCCCCCCTCTCCTCCCCCGTCTCCCCCCTCTCCTCCCCTCCCCTCCCCCGTCTCCCCCCCCACCTCCCCCGTCTCCCCCCCTCTCCTCCCCGTCTCCCCCCCTCCCCTCCTTCCCCCCCTCTCCTCCCCTCCTTCCCCCCCTCTCCTCCCCCGTCTCCCCCCTCTCCTCCCCTCCCCCGTCTCCCCCCCTCTCCTCCCCAGCTCCCCTCCTCCAGAAAACTACCAGAAGACCACCAGCCTGCAACTGCCGCAGATCACAGCTAGAGACACAGACAACTGTCTCTGCCAATGTAGCAGCCATATTTACGTCTTAAGAGAAACCCTAACCCACCCCTCTCTCCTCGCCTCCTCCCCTCTCCTCCCTCCCCTCCCGCGCCCCCTTCTCCCCTCCCCCCGCTCTCCTCCCCAGTCTCCCCCTCCTCTCCTCCCCCCTCTCCCCCTCCTCTAGTCCCCCTTCTCCTCCCAACCCCCTCTCCTCCCCTACCCCCTCCCCTCCTCTATTCCCCCCTATCCCCCTCCTCTCCTCCCAACCCCCTCTCCTCCCCTACCCCCTCCTCTCCTCCCCCGACCCCCCCCGTCCCCCCCCACACCCATCCCCCCTCTCCTCCCATCCCCCCCTCTCCTCCCATCCCCCGTCCCCCCCTCTCCCGTCTCCCCCTCCTCTCCTCCCCTCCCCTGTCTCCCTCCCTCTACCCCCCTCTCTCCTCCGTCTCCCCCCCTCTCCTGTCTCCCCACCCTCTCCTCCCCTCCCCCCACTCCCCCCCTCTCCGCCACTCCCCCGTCTCCTCCTCTCCTCCCCCGTCCCCCCCCCCCCCGTCTACCCCCTCTCCTCCCCCTCCCCCGTCTACCCCCTCTCCTCCCCCGTCTACCCCCTCTCCTCCCCCTCCTCCCCCGTCTACCCCCTCTCCTCCCCCTCCTCCCCCGTCTACCCCCTCTCCTCCCCCTCCCCCGTCTACCCCCTCTCCTCCCCCTCCCCCGTCTACCCCCTCTCCTCCCCCTCCCCCGTCTACCCCCTCTCCTCCCCCTCCCCCGTCTACCCCCTCTCCTCCCCCGTCTCCCCTCCTCCCCCGTCCCCCATCTCCTCCCCTCCATTCCCCCCTCCCCCGTCTCCTCCCCTCCATTCCCCCCTCCCCCCGTCTCCTCCCCTCCATTCCCCCCTCCCCCGTCTCCTCCGCCCCCCTCTCCTCTCCTCCCCTCCCCCGTCTCCCCCCTCTCCTCCCCTCCCCTCCCCGTCTCCCCCCTCCCCGTCTCCCCCCCTCTCCTCCCCCCGTCTCCTCCCCTCCCCCGTCTCCCCCCCTCTCCTCCCCTCCCCGTCTCCCCCCTCTCCTCCCCCGTCTCCCCCCCTGTCCTCCCCTCCCCCCCCCGCCCGTCTCCCCCCCTCTCCTCGTCTCCCCCCCCGTCTCCCCCCCTCTCCTCCCCCGTCTCCCCACCTCTCCTCCCCCGTCTCCCCCCCTCTCCTCCCCTCCCCCCTCTCCTCCCCTCCCCCGTCTCCCCCCCCTCTCCCGTCTCCCCCCCCTCTCCTCCCCTCCCCCGTCTCCCCCCTCTCCTCCCCGTCTCCCCCCCTCCCCCCTCTCCTCCCCTACCCCCTCTCCCCCCCACTCCTCCCCCCCTCGTCTCCCCCCCTCTCCCGTCTCCCACCCTCTCCTCCGTCTCCCACCCTCTCCTCCGTCTCCCACCCTCTCCTCCCCCCCCCCGTCTCCCCCCCTCTCCTCCCCTCCCCAGCTCCCCTCCTCCAGAAAACTACCAGAAGACCACCAGCCTGCAACTGCCGCAGATCACAGCTAGAGACACAGACAACTGTCTCTGCCAATGTAGCAGCCATATTTACGTCTTAAGAGAAACCCTAACCCACCCCTCTCTCCTCGCCTCCTCCCCTCTCCTCCCTCCCCCCGCTCTCCTCCCCCATCTCCCCCTCCTCCTCTCCTCCCCCCTCTCGCCCTCCTCTACTCCCCCTTCTCCTCCCAACCCCCTCCCCTCCTCCTCCTCTATTCCCCCCTATCCCCCTCCTCTCCTCCCAACCCCCTCTCCTCCCCTACCTCCTCCTCTCCTCCCCCGACCCCCCCTCTCCTCCCCCGACCCCCCTCTCCTCCCCCGTCCCCCCCCACCCCCATCCCCCCTCTCCTCCCATCCCCCCCTCTCCCCCCATCCCCCCCCTCTCCCGTCTCCCCCTCCTCTCCTCCCTCTACCCCCCTCTCTCCTCCCTCTCCTCCCCTCCCCCCACTCCCCTCCCCCATCTCCCCCCTCTCCTCCACTCCCCCCCTCTCCGCCACTCCCCCGTCTCCTCCCCCGTCCCCCCCTCCTCCCCCGTCTACCCCCTCTCCTCCCCCTCCCCCGTCTATCCCCTCTCCTCCCCCTCCCCCGTCTACCCCCTCTCCTCCCCCTCCCCCGTCTACCCCCTCTCCTCCCCCTCCCCCGTCTACCCCCTCTCCTCCCCCTCCCCGTCTACCCCCTCTCCTCCCCCTCCCCCGTCTACCCCCTCTCCTCCCCCTCCCCCCTCTCCTCCCCCTCCCCCGTCTACCCCCTCTCCTCCCCCTCCCCCGTCTACCCCCTCTCCTCCCCCTCCCCCGTCTACCCCCTCTCCTCCCCCTCCCCCGTCTACCCCCTCTCCTCCCCCTCCCCCGTCTACCCCCTCTCCTCCCCCTCCCCCGTCTACCCCCTCTCCTCCCCCTCCCCCGTCTACCCCCTCTCCTCCCCCTCCCCCGTCTACCCCCTCTCCTCCCCCTCCCCCGTCTACCCCCTCTCCCGTCTACCCCCTCTCCTGCCCCTCCCCCGTCTACCCCCTCTCCTGCCCCTCCCCCGTCTACCCCCTCTCCTCCCCCTCCCCCGTCTACCCCCTCTCCTCCCCTCCCCCGTCTACCCCCTCTCCTCCCCCTCCCCCGTCTACCCCCTCTCCTCCCCCTCCCCCGTCTACCCCCTCTCCTCCCCCTCCCCGTCTACCCCCTCTCCTCCCCCTCCCCCGTCTACCCCCTCTACCCCCTCTCCCCCGTCTACCCCCTCCCCCGTCTATCCCCTCTCCTCCCCCTCCCCCGTCTACCCCCTCTCCTCCCCCTCCCCCGTCTACCCCCTCTCCTCCCCCTCCCCCGTCTAGCCCCTCTCCTCCCCCTCCCCCGTCTACACCCTCTCCTCCCCCTCCCCCGTCTACCCCCTCTCCTCCCCCTCCCCGTCTACCCCCTCTCCTCCCCCTCCCCCGTCTACCCCCTCTCCTCCCCCTCCCCCGTCTACCCCCTCTCCTCCCCCTCCCCCGTCTACCCCTCTCCTCCCCCTCCCCGTCTACCCCTCTCCTCCCCCTCCCCGTCTACCCCTCTCCTCCCCCTCCCCCTCCCCGTCTACCCCCTCTCCTCCCCCTCCCCGTCTACCCCCTCTCCTCCCCCTCCCCCGTCTACCCCCTCTCCTCCCCCTCCCCCGTCTACCCCCTCTCCTCCCCCTCCCCCGTCTACCCCCTCTCCTCCCCCTCCCCCGTCTACCCCCTCTCCTCCCCCTCCCCCCGTCTACCCCCTCTCCCTCCCCCTCCCCCGTCTACCCCCCTCTCCTCCCCCTCCCCCGTCTACCCCCTCTCCTCCCCCTCCCCCGTCTACCCCCTCTCCTCCCCCTCCCACCTCCTCTCCTCCCCGTCTACCCCCTCCCCCGTCTAACCCCTCTCCTCCCCCTCCCCCGTCTAACCCCTCTCCCGTCTACCCCCTCTCCTCCCCCTCCCCCGTCTACCCCCTCCACCCCCTCTCCTCCCCCTCCACCCCCTCTCCTCCCCCTCCACCCCCTCTCCTCCCCCTCCACCCCCTCTCCTCCCCCACCACCCCCTCCCCCGTCTACCCCCTCTCCTCCCCCTCCCCCGTCTACCCCCTCTCCTCCCCCTCCACCCCCGTCTACCCCCTCCCCCCGTCCTCTCCTCTCCTCCCCCGTCTCCTCCCCTCCATTCCATTCCCCCCCTCCCCCCCCCCTCTCCACCCCCCCCCCTCTCCACCCCCCCACCCCCCCACTCCACCCCCCCCCTCCCCCACCCCCCCCTCTCCACCTCACCCCCCCCTCTCCACCCCACCCCCCCCTCCCCCCCCCCACCCCCCCCCTCCCCCACCCCCCCCTCCATCCCTCCATTCCCCCCCCCCCATCCCTCCATCTCCCCCCCCCCCCTCCCCCCCTCCATTCCCCCCCCCTCCACCCTCCCCCCCTCCATCCCTCCATTCCCCCCCCTCCCCCCTCCATTTCCCCCCCCCCTCCATTTCCCCCCTCCATTCCCCACCCCCCCCTCCATTTCCCCCCCCCTCCCCCCCTCCATTTCCCCCCCTCCCCCCCTCCATTTCCCCCCCCCTCCATTTCCCCCCCCC
>NW_027592040.1:0-64876 GCF_964213995.1 Mustelus asterias
GAGCATCCGGAGTAAACCCCACGTAGAGACTCCGCACAGAACCCGAGCCGGGAACCAAACCCGGGTCCCTTGACGCCGTGAGGCAGCGGTGCGAACCACCGTGCGCCAACTGCAGCGCCACCTCTGCGCGGGAGGATGCAATTACACCCCTGCCCCGTGACATGTTTACATGGGAAACGTCCATTTCGGACGCAGAGATGGGGCACAGATCGAACGTAACTACAATCGCTTAACCCCCTCAACCATTCCGAACCGCCAGGCCGGCGATGAGTGTGGCATCCATGAATCAATAGGTTACCTTTAGCAAAAGTTAATCTTAAAAGTTCTCTCATATATTATATATATAATATAGTTCTTTTCGATTACAAATCTCAAAATACTTTCCATACATGCATTAATACCAAGAAAACACGAGGGGGCCCAGCTAGTCTAATTCATTCTGCCTTCCCCCGGGAAACAGTGTTCTGGCGCATTAATGTAGAAATTACTTGAAAACAATCCAAAATTATGGGGTACTAACTTACAGGACATTCAAAAATATAACCCCTTGTTAATGTTGCATAGCCGCGCCACTATCTCGATTCTCAGCCTTTGCCCCAAGCAACAACCCCTCCCCGCCACACCAAACCGCTCACCGTTTAGCTCAGGATCATCCCCATCTGTCTGAAAGACCGCCGGCTGCAAATTCCCCTCAGAAATCGCAGGAGATTCCTCCCCCCACCTCCCCGCCCACGCCCCAACTGCTCCGAGAGGGACAGGAGACCAAAAGCTTGGTCAAAGAGGTGGGTTTTAAGGAGCTGGAGGGATTGGCGGGAGGCGGGGGGGAAGGAGATAGGGAAGGACTGAAAGGGAAGGGACGGAGGGAAGGACTGAGGTAGGGAGGGAGAGAGAGATTTAAAGGGATCGGCGGAAGGGAGCGAGGGATTGAAGGGGGAGGGAGAGGGAGAAGAGGGAGAGAGAGAGAAGGGGAGAGAGAGAGAGAAAGGGAGGGAGAGAGAGGGAGGGAGAGAGAGAGAGGGAGGGAGAGAGAGAGGGGGAGGGAAAGAGGGGGAGGGAGAGAGAGGGGGGAGGGAGGGAGAGAGGGGGGAGGGGGGAGAGAGGGGGGAGGGGGAGAGAGTGGGAGGGGGGGAGAGAGGGGGGAGGGGGAGAGAGAGGGGGGAGGGGGGAGAGAGGGGGGGAGGGGGGAGAGAGGGGGGAGGGAGAGAGAGGGGGGGGAGAGGAGAGAGAGGGGGGAGAGAGAGAGGGGGGAGAGAGAGAGAGGGGGGAGAGAGAGAGAGGGGGGGAGGGAGAGAGAGGGAGGGAGAGAGGGGAGAGAGGGAGGGAGGGAGAGGGAGAGAGGGAGGGAGGGAGAGGGAGGAGGAGGGAGGGGAGGAGAGAGACAGGGGAGGGAGGGAGAGAGACAGGGGGAAGGAGGGGGAGGGAGGGAGAGAGACAGGGGGAAGGAGGGAGAGAGAGGGGGAGGGAAGGAGAGAGAGGGGGGGGAGCGAGAGAGAGAGAGGGGAGGGAGAGAGAGAGGGTAGGGAGAGAGAGGGGAGGGAGAGAGAGAGGGGGAGGGAGAGAGAGAGGGGGAGGAAGAGAGAGAGGGGGAGGAAGAGAGAGAGGGGGAGGGAGAGAGAGGGGGGAGGGAGAGAGAGGGGGGAGGGAGAGAGAGGGGGGAGGGAGGGGAGAGAGAGGGGGGAGGGAGGGAGGGAGAGAGGGGGGAGGGAGAGAGAGGGGGGGGAGGGGGAGGGAGAGAGGGGGAGGGAGGGAGGGAGAGAGGGGGGAGGGAGGGAGGGAGAGAGAGGGGAGGGAGGGAGGGAGAGAGGGGGGAGGGAGGGAGGGAGAGAGGGGGGAGGGAGGGAGGGAGAGAGGGGGAGGGAGGGGAGAGAGGGGAGGGAGGGAGGGAGAGAGGGGGGAGGAGGGAGGGAGAGAGGAGGGGGGGAGAGAGGGGGGGAGGGAGGGGAGTGGGGGAGGGAGGGAGGGAGAGAGGGGGGAGGGAGGGAGGGAGAGAGGGGGGAGGGAGGGAGGGAGAGAGGGGGGAGGGAGGGAGGGGAGAGGGGGAGGGAGGGAGAGAGGGGGGAGGGAGTGAGGGAGGGAGAGAGGGGGAGGGAGGGAGGGAGAGAGAGGGGGGAGGGAGGGAGGGAGAGAGGGGGGAGGGAGGGAGGGAGAGAGGGGGAGGGAGGGAGGAGAGAGGGGGGAGGGAGGGAGGGAGAGAGGGGTGGAGGGAGGGAGAGAGGGGAGGGAGGGGGGAGGGAGGGGAGGAGGAGGGAGGGAGAGGGTGTGGGGAGGGAGAGTGGGGGAGGGAGAGAGAGAGAGATGGGAGGAGAGAGAGAGGGGGAGGGAGAGAGAGAGGGGAGGGAGAGAGGGGAGGGAGAGAGGGGAGGAGAGAGAGAGGGGGAGGGAGAGAGAGAGGGGGAGGGAGAGAGAGAGGGGGAGGGAGAGAGAGAGGAGAGAGGGGAGGGAGAGAGAGAGGGGGAGGGAGAGAGAGAGGGGGAGGGAGAGAGAGAGGGGGAGGGAGAGAGAGAGGGGGAGGGAGAGAGAGAGGGGGAGGGAGAGAGAGAGGGGAGGGAGAGAGAGAGGGGAGGGAGAGAGAGAGGGGAGGGAGAGAGAGAGGGGAGGGAGAGGAGAGGGGAGGGAGAGAGAGAGGGGAGGGGAGAGAGGAGGGGGAGGGAGGAGGGGGGGGGAGGGGGAGGGGGGGGAGAGGGGAGGAGGGAGGGAGGAGAGGGAGAGGGAGCGGGAGGAGGGTGGGAGGGGAGGGAGGATTGCATGCGGAGGGAGGTTCAAACAGGCTCTCTTCGGCACATAACCCCTGCAGACCTGAATCGAGCCACCCCAACCTGTCCAACCAGTGATGCCTGAACACTTCCTAAATCCGAAGGATCTTTTATTGATTTATCTGTTGGGCGTGGGGGGTGGGGGGGGGGGGGGGGCAGGGGGGTGGGGGGGATGTTGGGCATGGGGGAGAGGAGAGGGGGTGGGTAGTTGAGCAGAGCGAAGTTTTCTCCCCCCTATCACTGCCCCGCCACGTTCGCACACACACACACACACACACGCACGCCCCCCCCGCGTAGACAAGAATCTGTGCAGTTCAGAGGTCACACACACGGAGGGTCAGCTGGCGGCCGTTACTCCCCAGGTTCTCACTCTGTCCGTCCCTCTGACTAGTCCCTCTCCACATGGGGGAGAGAGCGCGTCTGTTCCGTCCCCCTCCACTGCCAATTATAAACGCAGTTCGCTCGCACTCAGACCGTAGAAGCGGATGGCACTTTCCTTAATTTTTTTTTGTCCTTTTTTTTGTTTTCCTCCTGTGAAAAGTTTTGGAGTTATCAGGGTGTCCGGAGGGCGCGCGCGAGGGCCTACTCCTGGCCCTCGTCTGTCCGCCACTTCAGGCTGTCCTCCTTGCGGGCGTCGGGTTTGATCTGATTGCGCATCCCCCCCAGGAGGTTGGAGGTGGCCTCCGTCGCCACGATAAGGGGCTTGACCACGGTGGGCGGGATCTGCCTCAGGACGCCGCCCACCGCCCCCGTGATGCCCTTCTGTTCGTGTCCCCGAGCGGCCACGTCACAGATGGTCTGAGCCGTGTCGATGACCCCCTGGAACAGAGAACGGGGCGGTGGGAGGGGATAAAACGCAGAGGTCAGCAATCAGCTCAGCGTGGTACGGGGATAGGATACCGCCATTCAGCCCCTCGAACCTTCATAGAATCCCGACAGTACAGGAGGAGGCCATTCGGCCCATCGAGTCTACACCAACCACAATCCCACCTCGGCCCTATCCCCGTAACCCCATGTATATAGTGTGCTAATCCACCTGATACAAAGGGGCAATTTAGCATGGCCAATCCACCGAACCTGCACATCTTTGGACACTAAGGGGCAATTTAGCATGGCCAATCCACCTAACCTACACATCTTTGGACACTAAGGGACAATTTAGCATGGCCAATCAACCTAACCCGCACATCTTTGGAGTGTGGGAGGAAGCCGGAGCACCCGGAGGAAACCCACGCAGACACGGGGAGAACGCGCAGACTCCACACAGACAGTGACCTAAGCCGGGAATCGAACCCGGGTCCCTGGTGCCGTGAGACAGCAGTGCTAACCCACTGTGCCGCTTTCTTATCGAATGGGGGAGCAGGCTTGAGGAGCCGAGTGGCCTCACTCTGCCCCTGGTCCCGATATGATAGATTCTGAGTGACATTGTGAGCCACACACAGGCTTATGGGAGGAGAGAGGATTCTCCCTCAGCCTCAACAGGCGTTTTGGGGAGGGAGGGAGCTCCCAGATTTCCCCTCCCCTTTGTGTGTGGAAGTGTCTCCCGACCTCACCCCCTGAACAGACCGTCCCTCATTTTAAGCTTCGCCCTCTCCCCCCTTGCTGTTCTAGAATCTTCCCCTGAAACCAGAGGAACTATTATCTCTCCATCAACCCTGTCGAATCCTTTGATCATCTTCAACCTCTCCATTAGAACCCCCGCCCTAATCCTCCACACTCGAGGGGATGCCAGCCTAGTCTGTGCGGTCTCCAATTTAACCCACTTATCCCCGGCATCTTAGCGGTGAATCGCGGCAGGAACTGCCCCCCACTCCCATATGCACTCATGCAAACATGCATGTGGGTGGGCACACAGAAACATACATGCCCGCGGGCACACACACATACATGCACAAATACATGCAGAAATATATATACACAAATCTGTACACACACTTATATGCACATACATGTCCGCAAACAGAGGCATGTGTGTGCCCATACACCCACAGGCATGCGTGCACACACACACCCACGGGCATGCATGCACACACACACCCACAAGCATGCACACACACACACACCCACAGGCATGCACACACACACACACCCACAGGCATGCGCGCACACACACACCCACAGGCATGCATGCACACACACACCCACAGGCATGCACACACACACACACCCACAGGCATGCACACACACACCCACAGGCATGCGCGCACACCCACAGGCACGCACACACACAGGCATGCACGCACACCCACAGGCACGCACACACACAGGCATGCACGCACACCCACAGGCACGCACACACACATCCGCAGGCATGCGCGCACACCCACAGGCACGCACACACACACCCACAGGCATGCACGCACACCCACAGGCACGCACACACACACCCACAGGCATGCACGCACACCCACAGGCACGCACACACACACCCACAGGCATGCACACACACACACCCACAGGCATGCACGCACACCCACAGGCACGCACACACACACCCACAGGCACGCACACACACACCCACCCACAGGCACTCACACACACACCCACAGGCACGCACACACACACCCACAGGCACGCACACACACACACCCACAGGCATGCACGCACACCCACAGGCACGCACACACACACACCCACAGGCATGCGCGCACACCCACAGGCACGCACACACACAGGCATGCACGCACACCCACAGGCACGCACACACACCCCCGCAGGCATGCACACACACCCACAGGCACGCACACACACACCCACAGGCACGCACACACACACCCACAGGCACTCACACACACACCCACAGGCACGCACACACACACCCACAGGCACGCACACACACACCCAGAGGCATGCACACACACACACCCACAGACATGCGCGCACACCCACAGGCACGCACACACACAGGCATGCACGCACACCCACAGGCACGCACACACACACCCGCAGGCATGCGCGCACACCCACAGGCACGCACACACACAGGCATGCACGCACACCCACAGGCACGCACACACACACCCGCAGGCATGCACGCACACCCACAGGCACGCACACACACACCCGCAGGCATGCACGCACACCCACAGGCACACACACACACACCCGCAGGCATGCACGCACACCCACAGGCACGCACACACACACCCACAGGCATGCACGCACACCCACAGGCACGCACACACACACCCACAGGCACGCACACACACACCCACCCACAGGCACTCACACACACACCCACAGGCACGCACACACACACCCACAGGCATGCGTGCACACACACCCACAGGCATGCGTGCACACACACCCACAGGCATGCGTGCACACACACCCACAGGCATGCGTGCACACACCCCCACAGGCATGCGTGCACACACACCCACAGGCACGCACACACACACCCACAGGCACGCACACACACACACACCCACAGGCATGCGTGCACGCACACCCACAGGCATGCACGCACACACACCCACAGGCATGTGTGCACACCCCCCCACAGGCATGCGTGCACACACACCCACAGGCATGCGTGCACACACACCCACAGGCATGCGTGCACACACCCCCACAGGCACCCACACACACACACCCACAGGCACGCACACACCCACAGGCATGCGTGCACACACACCCATAGGCACGCACACACACACACCCACAGGCATGCGTGCACACACCCACAGGCATGCGTGCACACACCCACAGGCATGCGTGCACACACCCACAGGCATGCACGCACACACACCCACAGGCACCCACACACACACCCACAGGCACGCACACACCCACAGGCATGCGTGCACACACACCCACAGGCATCCGTGCACACACACCCACAGGCACGCACACACACACACACCCACAGGCATGCGTGCACACACCCACAGGCATGCGTGCACACACCCACAGGCATGCGTGCACACACCCACAGGCATGCGTGCACACACCCACAGGCATGCGTGCACACACCCACAGGCATGCGTGCACACACCCACAGGCATGCGTGCACACACCCACAGGCATGCGTGCACACACACCCACAGGCACGCACACACACACACACCCACAGGCATGCGTGCACACACACCCACAGGCATGCGTGCACACACACCCACAGGCACACACCCACAGGCATGCGTGCACACAGTCGAGCGCGTGCATATAGACACACACACATACACCCCCCCACCCCGTGCGCGCGAGTGTTTCCCCGCACACACTCGTGCGTGCACTCACACATACATAATCGTACGGACATACATATATGAACACAGCTGCGTACACACACACGCGCACACACACACACTCACACGCACCCCTTCGCTGCACGTTACCTCTCTGACGGTGTCGTACGCTTTGGCAACTCCCTCACGCAGGTCCGCGGGCTGCTGCACCCGCTTGTATTTCTTCATGTACCTCCTGTCCATGACGGCCTTGGTTACCGGCGGGGTGGGAGACAGGATGTCGTAAACGGTCTCCGCCGTGGCCTGTGGAGAGACAGCGCAGGTGAGCACTGAGCGGAGGGGGGGGGGAAACCGGACCCTTCCCCCCTGCACTACCCAGCACCGCAGCAAGCCGGACGTAACACCACAGACAGGAGCCCGGCGGACGTGGGTTAGAATCAGCCCGGTTACATTGAGAAACAGAACACAAGGAGGCCATTCAGCCCATCTTCCTTGTGCCCCCAGACAGATAAAGCCCCATGAGTCTCAGCCGATTGCCCCATGCATTTTAAATCGTACCTGCACATAAACACCCAAGGGAATATGGGATAGGCGCACAGAGCGTTACCTGAATGGCCTGCACCAGTCGGTTACTCAGTTCCAGAGCTGCGGAGGCGGTGGAGGTCCCGAAGGATGCGGCCCCCCGCTGCAGCCCCCGGATAATCCGCCCATCTTTCCGATACTGTTCGATTGGAAGCCAGAAAAGATCCCTGAGGCCATGAACTAGGGAGAGGAGAGCAGACATCACAGTTAGATACAGAGTGAAGCTCCCTCTACACTGTCCCCCATCAAACACTCCCAGGACAGGGTACAGCACGGGGTTAGATACAGAGTGAAGCTCCCTCTACACTGTCCCCCATCAAACACTCCCAGGACAGGTACAGCACGAGGTTAGATACAGAGTAAAGCTCCCTCTACACTGTCCCCCATCAAACACTCCCAGGACAGGTACAGCACGGGGTTAGATACAGAGTAAAGCTCCCTCTACACTGTCCCCATCAAACACTCCCAGGACAGGTACAGCACGGGGTTAGATACAGAGTAAAGCTCCCTCTACACTGTCCCCCATCAAACACCCCCAGGACAGGTACAGCATGGGGTTAGATACAAAGTAAAGCTCCCTCTACACTGTCCCCCATCAAACGCTCCCAGGACAGGTACAGCACGGGGTTAGATACAGAGTAAAGCTCCCTCTACACTGTCCCCCATCAAACACTCCCAGGACAGGTACAGCACGGGGTTAGATACAGAGTAAAGCTCCCTCTACACTGTCCCCATCAAACACTCCCAGGACAGGTACAGCACGGGGTTAGATACAGAGTGAAGCTCTCTCCACACTGTCCCCCATCAAACACTCCCAGGACAGGTACAGCACGGGGTTAGATACAGAGTGAAGCTCCCTCTACACTGTCCCCCATCAAACACTCCCAGGACAGATACAGCATGGGGTTAGATACAGAGTAAAGCTCCCTCTACACTGTCCCCCATCAAACACTCCCAGGACAGATACAGCACGGTGTTAGATACAGAGTAAAGCTCCCTCTACACTGTCCCCATCAAACACTCCCAGGACAGGTACAGCACGGGGTTAGATACAGAGTAAAGCTCCCTCTACACTGTCCCCCATCCAACACTCCCAGGACAGGTACAGCACGGGGTTAGATACAGAGTAAAGCTCCCTCTACACTGTCCCCATCAAACACTCCCAGGACAGGTACAGCACGGGGTTAGATACAGAGTAAAGCTCCCTCTACACTGTCCCCCATCAAACACTCCCAGGACAGGTACAGCACGGGGTTAGATACAGAGTAAAGCTCCCTCTACACTGTCCCCATCAAACACTCCCAGGACAGGTACAGCACGGGGTTAGATACAGAGTAAAGCTCCCTCTACACTGTCCCCATCAAACACTCCCAGGACAGGTACAGCACGGGGTTAGATACAGAGTAAAGCTCCCTCTACACTGTCCCCCATCAAACACTCCCAGGACAGGTACAGCATGGGGTTAGATACAGAGTAAAGCTCCCTCTACACTGTCCCCCATCAAACACTCCCAGGACAGGTACAGCACGGGGTTAGATACAGAGTGAAGCTCCCTCTACACTGTCCCCCATCAAACACTCCCAGGACAGGTACAGCACGGGGTTAGATACAGAGTGAAGCTCCCTCTACACTGTCCCCCATCAAACACTCCCAGGACAGGTACAGCACGGGGTTAGATACAGAGTAAAGCTCCCTCTACACTGTCCCCATCAAACACTCCCAGGACAGGTACAGCACGGGGTTAGATACAGAGTAAAGCTCCCTCTGCACTGTCCCCATCAAACACTCCCAGGACAGGTACAGCACGGGGTTAGATACAGAGTAAAGCTCCCTCTACACTGTCCCCCATCAAACACTCCCAGGACAGATACAGCACGGTGTTAGATACAGAGTAAAGCTCCCTCTACACTGTCCCCATCAAACACTCCCAGGACAGGTACAGCACGGGGTTAGATACAGAGTAAAGCTCCCTCTACACTGTCCCCCATCAAACACTCCCAGGACAGATACAGCACGGTGTTAGATACAGAGTAAAGCTCCCTCTACACTGTCCCCATCAAACACTCCCAGGACAGGTACAGCACGGGGTTAGATACAGAGTAAAGCTCCCTCTACACTGTCCCCCATCAAACACTCCCGGGACAGGTACAGCACGGGTTAGATACAGAGTAAAGCTCCCTCTACACTGTCCCCCATCAAACACTCCCAGGACAGGTACAGCACGGGGTTAGATACAGAGTAAAGCTCCCTCTACACTGTCCCCCATCAAACACTCCCAGGACAGGTACAGCACGGGGTTAGATACAGAGTAAAGCTCCCTCTACACTGTCCCCCATCAAACACTCCCAGGACAGGTACAGCACGGGGTTAGATACAGAGTAAAGCTCCCTCTACACTGTCCCCCATCAAACACTCCCAGGACAGGTACAGCACGGGGTTAGATACAGAGTAAAGCTCCCTCTACACTGTCCCCCATCAAACACTCCCAGGACAGGTACAGCACGGGGTTAGATACAGAGTAAAGCTCCCTCTACACTGTCCCCATCAAACACTCCCAGGACAGGTACAGCACGGGGTTAGATACAGAGTAAAGCTCCCTCTACACTGTCCCCATCAAACACTCCCAGGACAGGTACAGCACGGGGTTAGATACAGAGTAAAGCTCCCTCTACACTGTCCCCCATCAAACACTCCCAGGACAGGTACAGCACGGGGTTAGATACAGAGTAAAGCTCCCTCTACACTGTCCCCATCAAACACTCCCAGGACAGGTACAGCACGGGGTTAGATACAGAGTAAAGCTCCCTCTACACTGTCCCCATCAAACACTCCCAGGACAGGTACAGCACGGGGTTAGATACAGAGTAAAGCTCCCTCTACACTGTCCCCCATCAAACACTCCCAGGACAGGTACAGCACGGGGTTAGATACAGAGTAAAGCTCCCTCTGCACTGTCCCCCATCAAGGTGATTCAGTGAGGTGCTGTGGACAGTGCAATCGGAGTTTTTGCAATCAGCCCTACCCGATCCTGAGCCACAGTGACTGGTATCAGGGACAACTTGAAGGACCGGTTTCCCTGATGTGAGCTCACACCCCTCGGGGTCTAAACTGTGCAGAAGAGGGAGGCAATTAGCTGTGAAATGAAGCTTAAGCAAATTCCCATGCTCGGAGATGGTCACCTGATCAAACTTTCTGGCTAACAAGGACACCTATGTCAGACTCCTATTTATTGACTACAGCTCAGCCTTCAACACCATTATTCCCACGAAACCCATCTCCAAACTCCGTGGCCTGGGCCTCGGCTCCTCCCTCTGCGACTGGATCCTGAACTTCCTAACTCACAGACCACAATCAGTGAGGATCGGCAACAACACCTCCTCCACGATCATCCTCAACACCGGTGCCCCACAAGGCTGTGTTCTCAGCCCCCTACTATACTCCTTTTACACCCATAACTGTGCGGCCAAATTCCCCTCGAACTCGATTTTCAGGTTTGCTGATGACACCACCGTAGTGGGTCGGATCTCAAACAATGACGAGACAGAGAACAGGAATGAGATAGAGAATCTGGTGAATAATCTCTCCCTCAATATCAACAAATCAAAGGAGATTGTCATTGGCTTCAGGAAGCGTAAAGGAGAACATGCCCATGACTACAAGTCTGTATAGCGTGCAAGAAACAGTACTTCACTGTATGTGACAATAATAAATCAAATCAATAATCAGAAGTGATGAAGTGGTCGAGAGCTTCAAGTTTCTAGGTGTCCAGATCACCAACAACCTGTCCTGGTCCCCCCCACGCCGGCACTATAGTTAAGAAAGCCCCACCAACGCCTCTACTTTCTCAGAGACGAAGGAAATTTGGTATGTCCACTACGACTCTCACCAACTTTTACAGATGCACCATAGAAAGCATCCTTTCTGGTTGTATCACAGCTTGGTATGGGGCTCCTGCTCTGCCCAAGACCGCAAGAAACTACAAAGGTTCGTGAATGTAGCCCAATCCATCACGCAAACCAGCCTCCCATCCATTGACTCCGTCTACACTTCCCGCTGCCTCGGGAAAAAGCAGCCAGCATAATCAAGGACCCCCACGCACCCCGGACATTCTCTCTTCCACCTTCTTCCGTCAGGAAAAAGATACAAAAGTCTGAGGTCACGTACCAAACGACTCAAGAATAGCTTCTTCCCTGCTGCCGTCAAACTTTTGAATGGACCTACCTTGCATTAAGTTGATCTTTAGAACATAGAACATTGAAAACAATACAGCACAAACAAGCCCTTCGGCCCACAAGTTGCGCTGGTCATGTCCCTACCTACCTAGGCTTATATATAGGCTTACCTATAACCCTCAATCCTATTAACTCCCATGTACTCATCCAGAAGTCTCTTAAAAGACCCTATCGAGTTTGCCTCCACCACCACTGACAGCAGTCGATTCCACTCACCCACCACCCTCTGTATGAAAAACTTATCCCTGACTACAGAGAGAGAGATTGAATAGGTTGGGACTTCATTCCCTGGAGCGTAGAAGATTGAGGGGAGATTTGATCGAGGTGTATAAGATTTTGATGGGTATAGATAGAGTGAATGCAAGCAGGCTTTTTCCGCTGAGGCTAGGGGAGAAAAAAACCAGAGGGCATGGGTTAAGGGTGAAAGGAGAAAAGTTTAAAGGGAATATTAGGGGGGGCTTCTTCACACAGAGAGTGGTGGGAGTGTGGAATGAGCTGCCGGATAAAGTGGTAAATGCGGGGTCACTTTTAACATTTAAGAAAAACTTGGACGGGTTCATGGATGAGAGGGGTGTGGAGGGATATGGTCCAAGTGCAGGTCAGTGGGACTCGGCATAAAATGGTTCGGCACAGACAAGAAGGGGCAAAAGGCCTGTTTCTGAGCTGTAATTTTTCTATGGTTCTATCTCCTCTGTACCTACTCCCCAGCACCTTAAACCTGTGTCCTCTCGTAGCAGCCATTTCAGCCCTGGGAAAAAGCCTCCGAGAATCCACCCGATCTCTAGCTCTCAACATCTTGTCCACCTCTATCAGGTCACCTCTCATCCTTCTTCTCTCCAAGGAGAAAAGACTGAGCTCCCTCAACCTATCCTCATAAGGCATGCCAACCAATCCAGGCAACATCCTTGTAAATCTTCTCTGCACCCTTTCAATCTTTTCCACATCCTTCCTGTAATGAGGCGACCAGAACTGAGCACAGTACTCCAAGTGGGGTCTGACGAGGGTCTTATATAGCTGCATCATTATCCCCGGACTCCTCAACTCAATCCCTCGATTGATAAAGGGCAGCACACCATACGCCTTCTTAACCACCTCCTCCACCTGCGGGGCCGATTTTAGAGTCCTATGGACCCGGACCCCAAGGTCCTTCTGATCCTCTACACTGCTAAGAGTCTTACTCTTGATATTATACTCCTTCATCCCATTTGACCTGCCAAAATGGACCACTACACATTTATCCGGGTTGAAGTCCATCTGCCACTTCTCCGCCCAGTCTTGCATCCTATCTATGTCCCTCTGTAACTTCTGAGATCCCTCCAGACTATCCAC
Source organism: Mustelus asterias (assembly GCF_964213995.1). NCBI lineage: Eukaryota > Metazoa > Chordata > Chondrichthyes > Carcharhiniformes > Triakidae > Mustelus > Mustelus asterias. The sequence goes on from NW_027592040.1 coordinate 13,087, forward strand.
AACCCCGACCTTCGTGTCGTCGGCAAACTTACCAACCCATCCCTCCACTTCCTCATCCAGGTCATTTATGAAAATGACAAACAGCAAGGGTCCCAGAACAGATCCCTGGGGCACACCACTGGTGACCGACCTCCATTTAGAAAAAGACCCGTCTACAACCACTCTCTGCCTTTCTCTACACCCTAGCTATGACTGTAACACAGCATTCTGCACTCCCTCCTTTCCTTATCCCCTATGTACTCTATGAATGGTATGCTTTGTCTGTATAGTGCGCAAGAAACAATACTTTTCACTGTGTCCCAATACATGTGACAATAATAAATCAAATCAAAAAGAAATCAATGTTGTTAAAAAGTTTATTTATTAGCTCACAAGTGAGCTTACACTGCAATTAAGTTACTGTGAAAATCCTGATTGTTAAAGTTAATTTATTTGTCACAAGTAGGTTTACATTAACTCTGCAATGAAGTTACTGTGAAAATCCCCTAGTTGCCACACTCCGGCGCCTGTTTGGATACTCTGAGGGAGAATTTAGCATGGCCAATGCACCCTAACCAGCACATCTTTGGACACTAAGGGGCCATTTAGCTCAAGCTTTCGGTCACGATACCATTAAACCTGTTGGACGTGAACCTGGTGTTGTGAGACTACTTACTGTGCCCACCCCAGTCCAATGCCGGCATTTCCACATCTTTGGACACTAAGGGACAATTTAGAACATAGAACAGTACAGCACAGAACAGGCCCTTCGGCCCACAATGTTGTGCCGAGCTTTCTCTGAAACCAAGATCAAGCTATCCCACTCCCTATCATCCTGGTGTGCTCCATGTGCCTATCCAATAACCGCTTAAATGTTCCTAAAGTGTCTGACTCCACTATCACTGCAGGCAGTCCATTCCACACCCCAACCACTCTCTGCGTAAAGAACCTACCTCTGATATCCTTCCTGTGTCTCCCACCACGAACCCTATAGTTATGCCCCCTTGTAATAGCTCCATCCACCCGAGGAAATAGTCTTTGAACGTTCACTCTATCTATCCCCTTCATCATTTCATAAACCTCTATTAAGTCTCCCCTCAGTCTCCTCCGCTCCAGAGAGAACAGCCCTAGCTCCCTCAACCTTTCCTCATAAGACCTACCCTCCAAACCAGGCAGAATCCTGGTAAATCTCCTCTGCACTCTTTCCAGCGCTTCCACATCCTTCTTATAGTGAGGTGACCAGAACCGCACACAATATTCCAAATGTGGTCTCACCAAGGTCCTGTACAGTTGCAGCATAACCCCACGGCTCTTAAACTCCAACCCCCTGTTAATAAAAGCTAACACACTATAGGCCTTCTTCACAGCTCTATCCACTTGAGTGGCAACCTTTAGAGATCTGTGGATATGGACCCCAAGATCTCTCTGTTCCTCCACAGTCTTCAGAACCCTACCTTTGACCCTGTAATTCACATTTAAATTAGTCCTACCAAAATGAATCACCTCACATTTATCAGGGTTAAACTCCATTTGCCATTTTTCAGCCCAGCTTTGCATCCTATCTATGTCTCTTTGCAGCCTACAACAGCCCTCCACCTCATCCACTACTCCACCAATCTTGGTGTCATCAGCAAATTTACTGATCCACCCTTCAGCCCCCTCCTCCAAGTCATTTATAAAAATCACAAAGAGCAGAGGACCAAGCACTGATCCCTGTGGCACTCTGCTAGCAACCTGCCTCCAGTCCGAAAATTTTCCATCTGTCTTCGATCAGACAGCCAGTTACCTATCCAATCGGCCAACTTTCCCTCTATCCCATACCTCCTTACTTTCATCATAAGCCGACCATGGGGGATCTTATCAAACGCCTTACTAAAATCCATGTATATGACTTCAACTGCCCTACCTTCATCAACACACTTAGTTACCTCCTCAAAAAATTCTATCCAATTTGTGAGGCACGACTTGCCCTTCACGAATCCGTGCTGACTATCCCGGATTAATCCGCATCTTTCTAAATGGTCGTAAATCCCATCCCTAAGGACCTTTTTCATCAATTTACCAACCACCGAAGTAAGACTAACCGGTCTATAATTACCAGGGTCATTTCTATTCCCTTTCTTAAACAGAGGAACAACATTCGCCACTCTCCAGTCCTCTGGCACCATCCCCGTGGACAGTGAGGACCCAAAGATCAAAGCCAAAGGCTCTGCAATCTCATCCCTTGCCTCCCAAAGAATCCTAGGATATATTTCATCAGGCCCAGGGGACTTATCGACCTTAGCATGGCCAATCCACCTAACCTGCACATCTTTGGAGTGCGTGAGGAAATCGGAGCACCCGGAGGAAACCCACGCAGACACGGGGAGAACGTGCAGATTCCACACACACAGTGACCCGAGCCGGGAATCGAACCCGGGTCCCTGGCGCTGTGAGGCAGCAGTGCTAACCCACTGTGCTGATTCAGTTTTAGTGAAACATTTGGGACTTTCCAACAGTTCCTGTGAAGCTTTTATTCAGCTCGCAATAGTTTCCTCTCCTGACCCTCAGTTAGGCTGAGATACATCAGATACAAACCTCTCTCATCATCCTCGGTATAATTCTCCCCCACCATCCCTACAGCGAGCAAGTCTCACTGCTCTCTGAACTGCAAAGCTGGTAGCACCACTACCGCCCCCTGGCCCATGTGGCCGTCTCCCACGGGTGTTGTTGCGGGGGGGCATGGGGGGTGATTGCTGCCGGGCTATTCGACTGCAGGAGGTCTCGCCAGACTCCTCAGGTAGCACCGTAAAGCTGGTGAGGGAGTGGGTGGGTGCTGAAGTGCACAGATCGAGAAGCCTGAGGGATGCTGCCCCCAGTGGCGGGATGATACTCTAAGGGCAGCACAGTGGTTAGCACTGCTGCTTCACAGCGCTCGGGGCCCGGGTTCGATTCTGACCTTGGGTTACTGTCTGTGTGGAGTCTGCACGTTCACCCCCCCGTGTCTGCGTGGGTTTCCTCCGGGTGCTCCGGTTTCCTCCCACAGTCCAAAGATGTGCAGGTTAGGGGGATTGGCCATGCTAAATTGCCCCTTCGTGTCCGAAGATGTGCAGGTTAGGTGGATTGGCCATGCTAAATTGCCCCTTAGTGTCCAAAGATGTGCAGGTTAGGTGGATTGCCCATGCTAAATTGCCCCTTAGATTCCAAAGATGTGCAAGTTAGGTGGATTGGCCATGCTAAATTGTCCCTTAGTGTCCAAAGATGTGTAGGTTAGGTGGATTGCCCATGCTAAATTGCCCCTTAGTGTCCAAAGATGTGCAGGTTAGGTGGATTGGCCGTGCTAAATTGCCCCTTAGTGTCCAAAGATGTGCAGGTTAGGTGGATTGGCCGTGCTAAATTGCCCCTTAGTGTCCAAAGATGTGCAGGTTAGGTGGATTGGCCGTGCTAAATTGCCCCTTAGTGTCCAAAGATGTGTAGGTTAGGGGGATTGGCCATGCTAAATTGCCCCTTAGTGTCAGGGGAATTAGCAGGGTAAATATGTGGGGTTGCGGGGATAGGGCCTGGGTAGGATTGTAGTCGGTGCAGGCTCGATGGGCCAAATGGCCTCCTTCTGCAGTGTAGGGATTCTATGAGAGGGGGAAGGGGATGTAAATGTGTCAATCAAACCCAGTCCGCCGGGCGCCCCGCTACTTACACAGCTGTACCACAGAATGCATGGGCCCCACGCCTCCGAGAATGCCCGGCAGCTGGTTCTTCCGGATGTCGTTGAGCCACTCGTTCAGGGCGTAGTTGATCACCTTGTCCACTCCCAGCAGCCTGCGGAATGGACAATAATGGGACACGGTTAGTGCCTGATTCCCAACACCGGCACAATGACCGCACTGGAGGGGCGGCGGGGCACATACGCCAAGCGGTCCCTCATTTCACAGAACATCGCCAGGAACCGCCGTGACCAGGACCGCTGGCCAAAACTGCAGCAACCTCTACCGATAATAATAGAATTATTTCATCAGAATACAGTCAGTGGAGGATAGGTTCTCCATCTAACCTGTACATCTTTGGACACTAAGGGGTAATTTAGCATGGCCAATCCACCTAACCTGCACATCTTTGGACACTAAGGGGCAATTTAGCATGGCCAATCCACCTAACCTGTACATCTTTGGACACTAAGGGGCAATTTAGCATGGCCAATCCACCTAACCTGCACATCTTTGACAGTAAGGGGCAATTTAGCGTGGCCAATCCACCTAACCTGCACATCTTTGGACACTAAGGGGCAATTTAGCATGGCCAATCCACCTAACCTGCACATCTTTGGACACTAAGGGGCAATTTAGCATGGCCAATCCACCTAACCTGTACATCTTTGGACACTAAGGGGCAATTTAGCATGGCCAATCCACCTAACCTGTACATCTTTGGACACTAAAGGGCAATTTAGCATGGCCAATCCACCTGACCTGTACATCTTTGGACACTAAGGGGCAATTTAGCATGGCCAATCCACCTAACCTGTACATCTTTGGACACTAAAGGGCAATTTAGCATGGCCAATCACCTAACTTGTACATCTTTGGACACTAAGGGGCAATTTAGCATGGCCAACCCACCTCACCCACACATCTTTGGACACTAAAGGGCAATTTAGCACGGCCAATCCACCTAACCTGTACATCTTTGGACACTAAGGGGCAATTTAGCATGGCCAATCCCCCTAACCGACACATCTTTGGACACTAAGGGGCAATTTAGCACGGCCAATCCACCTAACCGACACATCTTTGGACACTAAGGGGCAATTTAGCATGGCCAATCCATCTAACCTGCACATCTCTGGGCACTAAGGGGCAATTTAGCATGGCCAATCCACCTAACCTGCACATCTTTGGACTGTGGGAGCAAACCGGAGCACCCAGAGGAAACCCACGCAGACACGGGGAAGAACGTGCAAACCCCACACAGTCACCCGAGGCCAGCAATGAACCCAGGTCCCTGGCACCGAGAGTCAGCAGGTCTAATCTAAATGGAAAGAGGTTTGGGTCCATTGGGATTGTGTACAATGGGAGTGAATGGGAAGGGGTTTGGGTCCATTGGGATTGTGTACAATGGGAGTGAATGGGAAGGGGTTTGTGTCCATTGGGATTGTGTACAATGGGAGTGAATGGGAAGGGGTTTGGGTCCATTGGGGTTGTGTACAATGGGAGTGAATGGGAAGGGGTTTGGGATTGGGATTCTGTACAATGGGAGTGAATGGGAAGGGTTTGGGTCCATTGGGGTTGTGTACAGTGGGAGTGAATGGGAAGGGGTTTGGGTCCATTGGGATTGTGTACAATGGGAGTGAATGGGAAGGGGTTTGGGTCCATTGGGATTGTGTACAATGGGAGTGAATGGGAAGGGGTTTGTGTCCATTGGGATTGTGTACAATGGGAGTGAATGGGAAGGGGTTTGGGTCCATTGGCGTTGTGTACAATGGGAGTGAATGGGAAGGGGTTTGGGATTGGGATTGTGTACAATGGGAGTGAATGGGAAGGGTTTGGGTCCATTGGGGTTGTGTACAGTGGGAGTGAATGGGAAGGGGTTTGGGTCCATTGGGATTGTGTACAATGGGAGTGAATGGGAAGGAGTTTTGGTCCATTGGGATTATGTACAATGGGAGTGAATGGGAAGGGGTTTGGGTCCATTGGGATTGTGTACAATGGGAGTGAATGGGAAGGAGTTTTGGTCCATTGGGATTGTGTACAATGGGAGTGAATGGGAAGGGGTTTGGGGCCATTGGGATTGTGTACAATGGGAGTGAATGGGAAGGGGTTTGGGGCCATTGGGATTGTGTACAATGGGAGTGAATGGGAAGGGGTTTGGGTCCATTGGGATTGTGTACAATGGGAGTGAATGGGAAGGAGTTTTGGTCCATTGGGATTATGTACAATGGGAGTGAATGGGAAGGAGTTTTGGTCCATTGGGATTGTGTACAATGGGAGTGAATGGGAAGGGGTTTGGGTCCATTGGGATTACGTACAATGGGAGTGAATGGGAAGGGCTTGATTCATTGGGATTGTGAACAATGGGAGTGAACGGCCTAGTGGTATTATCGCTAGACTATTAATCCAGAAACTCAGCTCATGCTCCGGGGGACCCGGGTTCGAATCCCGCCACGGCAGATGGTGGAATTTGAATGCAACAAAGAATATCTGGAATTAAGAATCTACTGATGACCCATTGTGGGAAAAACCCATCTGGTTCCCTTTAGGGAAGGAAATCTGCCGTCCTTACCCTGGTCTGGCCTACATGTCACTCCAGAGCCACAGCCAATGTGGTTGACTCTCAACTGCCCTCCAAGGGGCAACCAGGGATGGGGCAATAAATGCTGGAGCCAGCCAGCGACGCCCATGCCCCGAGAATGAATTGAAAATAAATAATCACTGTGCCACCACGCTTGCCCTGGGTCTCCAGATTGCCAGTCCAGTGACAATGCCACCTGAAAGGGTCGCTTCACTGTCAGGAAGGAAGGAAGAGAACGAGTTTGCGGAAGAATGCTGGGATGGATCTTTCCAGGACAGGTTCGAAGAGCGGAACGACCTCCCTCACCGCTGCATTATTCTGTGGCCGCAACAATGCAGCAGTTGACTATCGGACGCCCGCAGTCTCTGGAATGAGGGGTTCATTGTCCAAGGAACAGTGGGCTTTGTTGCTGTTCGCGTGTCAGTGCGGCTCCAGTACAATGACCGCACTGTAACTGTCTTCCCCAGCACAGAACAGTGAGAGACTAAACACCAACAAAGCTGTCCTTCGAGCAGACGCTGGCTTAGACACAGAGTCGGAACAGGAAGGGAGGGGGAACCATTTCTCGGATGGTCAGGCCTGACATTTCATCAGCAACGCAATCATTTTATTTTGGGAGAAGCAAAGGAAATGAGGTCCCTGGCGCTCACTGTCCAGACACACAACTCCGACACAGCAATCTCCCACTTCCACACAGTCTGCATCCCCCAGCACTGCACACTCGCACTCCGGATTCACCCACAACTTGTCAGTGTCAAACACTCCCAGGGCAGGTACAGCACGGGGTAAGATACAGAGTAAAGCTCCCTCTACACTGTCCCCATCAAACACTCCCAGGACAGGTACAGCACGGGGTTAGATACAGAGTAAAGTCCCCTCTACACTGTCCCCATCAAACACTCCCAGGACAGGTACAGCACGGGGTTAGATACAGAGTAAAGTCCCCTCTACACTGTCCCCCATCAAACACTCCCAGGACAGGTACAGCACGGGGTTAGATACAGAGTAAAGCTCCCTCTACACTGTCCCCATCAAACACTCCCAGGACAGGTACAGCACGGGGTTAGATACAGAGTAAAGCTCCCTCTACACTGTCCCCCATCAAACACTCCCAGGACAGGTACAGCACGGGGTTAGATACAGAGTAAAGCTCCTTCTACAATAGAGGGGGTTTGATCCATTGGGATTGTGTACAATGGGAGTGAATGGAAAAGGAATTGTGTCCATTGGGAATGTGTCCAATGGGAGTGAATGGGAAGGGGTTTGTGTCCATTGGGATTGTGTCCAATGGGAGTCAATGGGAAGGGGTTTGGGTCCATTGGGATTGTGTACAATGGGAGTGAATGGGAAGGGGTTTGTGTCCATTGGGATTGTGTACAATGGGAGTGAATGGGAAGGGGTTTGGGTCCATTGGGATTGTGTACAATGGGAGTGAATGGGAAGGGGTTTGGGTCTATTGGGATTGTGTACAATGGGAGTGAATGGGAAGGGGTTTGAATCTATTGGGATTGAGTTCAATGGGAGTGAATGGGAAGGGGTTTGATCCAGTATTATTGTGTTCAATGGGAGTGAATGGGAAGGGGTTTGGGGCCATTGGGATTGTGTTCAATGGGAGTGAATGGGAAGGGGTTAGGGATTGGGATTGTGTACAATGGGAGTGAATGGGAAGGGGTTTGATCCATTGGGGTTGTGTACAATGGGAGTGAATGGGAAGGGGTTTGTGTCCATTGGGATTGTGTACAATGGGAGTGAATGGGAAGGGGTTTGGGTCCATTGGGGTTGTGTACAATGGGAGTGAATGGGAAGGGGTTTGGGATTGGGATTGTGTACAATGGGAGTGAATGGGAAGGGTTTGGGTCCATTGGGGTTGTGTACAGTGGGAGTGAATGGGAAGGGGTTTGGGTCCATTGGGATTGTTTACAATGGGAGTGAATGGGAAGGGGTTTGTGTCCATTGGGATTGTGTACAGTGGGAGTGAATGGGAAGGGGTTTGGGTCCATTGGGATTGTGTACAATGGGAGTGAATGGGAAGGGGTTTGGGTCCATTGGGGTTGTGTACAATGGGAGTGAATGGGAAGGGGTTTGGGATTGGGATTGTGTACAATGGGAGTGAATGGGAAGGGGTTTGGGTCCATTGGGATTGTGTACAATGGGAGTGAATGGGAAGGGGTTTGATCCATTGGGATTGTGTACAATGGGGCTGAATGGGAAGGGGTTGTGGACAATGGGAGTGAATGGGAAGGGGTTTGATCCATTGGGATTGTGTACAATTGGGCTGAATGGGAAGGGGTTGTGGACAATGGGGGTGAATGGGAAGGGGTTTGATCCATTGGGATTGTGTACAATTGGGGTGAATGGGAAGGGGTTCGGGTCCATTGGGATTGTGTACAATGGGGGTGAATGGGAAGGGGTTTGATCCAGTATTATTGTGTGTGCTTTCTTGCTGGAACTTGCCTCCTTTGAATCTGAGGTCGGTATGGACACTCCAGCCTGGACGGCTGGGTAATGGACTGTGTAAAAGCGACGAACAATACTGGCCTTGTCAATGTTGGTCATGACACTGTATTCAGTACAATGAAAGGTCAGGAGTCCCCAGCGGTAAGAGGCACAGATTGGACTGATCCTAGGCCACCCGCCTGTCCCTGACTGTCACTTACCCGTGTCGGCAGCACAGTCGCTTCAGTTTCAGTTCGGAGCAGTTGAGCTGGGCGAGTCCTATCAGTATACCAGCAAACGTACCCTGTGGGGAAGGGAATCACAGGCAGAGCCGGTTAGAAAGGAAATGCACTGACTGCTTAGCAACAACATCAACTGGGCCCCGTCAGCCCAAGCATGGCAACAAGAGGCTGTTTAAATAGACTCTGTAGACTGTTTGCTGTTTAAATAGACTCTGTAGACTGTTTGCTGTTTAAATAGACTCTGTAGACTATTTGCTGTTTAAATAGACTCTGCAGACTGTTTGCTGCAGTGCGCTGTTTAAATAGACTCTGTAGACTGTTTGCTGTTTAAATAGACTCTGTAGACTGTTTGCTGTTTAAATAGCTCTGTAGAGTTTGCTGTTTAAATAGACTCTGTAGACTGTTTGCTGTTTAAATAGACTCTGTAGACTGCTGTTTAAATAGCTCTGTAGAGTTTGCTGTATTGTGCTGTTTAAATACACTCAGTAGACTGAGCATTGGGGTATTGGCAGGGTAAATAATTGGGGTTATAGGGATGGGGCCTGGGTGGGCTTGTTGTTGGTGCAGACTCGATGGGCTGAATGGCCTCCTTCTACACTGTAGGGATTCTATCCTATGATTCTATGAAGAGACATGCGTTGCTAAATACATTCAGACAGGGTGAGTGGGGGAAATGTGTATGGACCAAACAAAACCCTCCCTTAGCCAACAAGTAGTCACTCACTTGATCCATAGTTACGTGCTTGCCGTGGTAATCCAACCAGATTGGTACTTCTGAGGTAAATCGAAATTCCCTGTCAGAGAGAGAGAGAGAGAGATGGTCCATTTTCACACACCTTATCTGATCGAGCCGATGCCTAGCGGTGGAGGTTACAGAGATAGGGAGGGGGTGTCGGGTCTGGAGGAGGTTACAGAGATAGGGAAGGCTGTAGGGGCTGGAGGAGGTTACAGAGATAACGAGGGGTGTAGGGGCTGGAGGAGGTTACAGAGATAGGGAGGGGGTGTAGGGGGCTGGAGGAGGTTACAGAGATAGGGAGGGGTGTAGGGGCTGGAGGAGGTTACAGAGATAGGGAGGGGTGTAGGGGCTGGAGGAGGTTACAGAGATAGGGAGGGGGTGTAGGGGGCTGGAGGAGGTTACAGAGATAGGGAGGGGGTGTAGGGGGCTGGAGGAGGTTACAGAGATAGGGAGGGGATGTAGGGGGCTGGAGGAGGTTACAGAGATAGGGAGGGGGTGTAGGGGGCTGGAGGAGGTTACAGAGATAGGGAGGGGGTGTAGGGGGCTGGAGGAGGTTACAGAGATAGGGAGGGGGTGTAGGGGGCTGGAGGAGGTTACAGAGATAGGGAGGGGGTGTAGGGGGCTGGAGGAGGTTACAGAGATAGGGAGGGGGTGTAGGGGGCTGGAGGAGGTTACAGAGATAGGGAGGGGGTGTAGGGGGCTGGAGGAGGTTACAGAGATAGGGAGGGGGTGTAGGGGGCTGGAGGAGGTTACAGAGATAGGGAGGGGGTGTAGGGGGCTGGAGGAGGTTACAGAGATAGGGAGGGGGTGTAGGGGGCTGGAGGAGGTTACAGAGATAGGGAGGGGGTGTAGGGGGCTGGAGGAGGTTACAGAGATAGGGAGGGTGTAGCGATTGGAGGATCATACAGAGACAGGGGCAATTTAGCACGGCCAATGCACGCTAACCAGCACATCTTTTGGACTGTGGGAGGAAACCGGAGCACCCGGAGGAAACCCATGGAGACATGGGGAGAATGTGCAAACTCCACACAGACAGTGACCCGAGGCCGGAATCGAACCTGGGTCCCGGTGCTGAGAGACACAGAGAAGGTTTGGGGGAGAGTTTGGAGGCATTTGAAATTCTGACGGGTTTTGTTGAACCAGACAAGGAGAAATTCTCCTTAATGTGGGTAACCAGGGAGTGGTCAGATAGTCAGCACAACAAATGGGAGGTAGAAGCTGATTTGATTTATTATTGTCACATGTATTGGGATACAGTGAAAAGTATTGTTTCTTGCGCGCTATACAGACAAAGCATACCGTTCATAGAGTACATAGGGGAGAAGGAAAGGAGAGGTGCAGAATGTAGTGTTACAGTCATAGCTAGGGTGTAGAGAAAGATCAAATTAATATAAGGTAGGTCCATTCAAAAGTCTGACAGCAGCAGGGAAGAAGCTGTTCTTGAGTCGGTCGGTATGTGACCTCAGACTTTTGTATCTTTTTCCCGATGGAAGAAGGTGGAAGAGAGAATGTCCGGGGTGTGTGGGGTCCTTGATTATGCCGGCTGCTTTTCCCCGAGGCAGCGGGAAGTGTAGACGGAGTCAATGGATGGGAGGCTGGATTTGTGTGATCGATTTTGGGGGGGGGGGTTACGTTCATGACCCTTTGGGTTAGGGTGCATTGGCCATGCTAAATTCTCTGAGTGTGGCGACTAGGGGACATTCACAGTAACTTCATTGCAGTGTTAATGTAAGCCTTACTTGTGACACTAATAAATAAACTTTCGACTATTCCTTTGGCGATAAATGCCCACATTCCATTTGCTTTCTGTATTATCTGCTGTACCTGAATGCTAGTTTTCTGTGACTCATTCAGGCCAGGGCGGAATGATGGAGGGACCCGGGGAGAGGGAGGGAGGGAGGGAGGGGTGGGTCAGCGCTGTACCTGAAATAAATCGGCTGCTCGGAGGACGAGGAGGCCGTGGACGAGGAGCTCTGCTCGCTGAAGGTGGTCTCCATCGAGGCGGTCATCTCGGGCAGACTCTGAGCGGGCTCCGGGTCCTTGCCGACGGATTCGGGGTCGGAAGCTCGCTGCCCAGGGTCGGGTTTGGCTGCGGAGGAGAAAGCAAGGGGTCAATCGATGGGGGAGCGGGGGGTCGCCCGTGGTGACGCCAGGGCGAGGTCGCCAAGAGGGGAGGGGCCGAGCCAGCCCCGCATTGCCACGACGCCTGCCGCATCCTCAGAGCCCCAGCAGGCCGCGGTCTCGGGAATAAAGGGACGGCCACGTCAGCCTGAGGTGAGAAGCTGTTTCTTCCGTCTCTGGAACATCTCGCTCACAGAGCCTCAGTCACTGAGAATAAGTCGATTGATTTTGGACACTTAAGGAATCATAGAATCCCTACAGTGCAGAAGGAGGCCATTCAGCCCATCCAGCGTGCACTGACAACAATCCCATCCAAACCCTACCCCCACAACCCCACATAATTACCCCGCTAATCCCCCTGACACTGAAGGGCAATTTAGCATGGCCAATCCACCCAACCTGCACATCTTTGGACACTAAGGGACAATTTAGCATGGCCAATCCACCCAACCTGCACATCTTTGGACACTAAGGGACAATTTAGCATGGCCAATCCACCCAACCTGCACATCTTTGGACACTAAGGGACAATTTAGCATGGCCAATCCACCCAACCTGCACATCTTTGGACACTAAGGGACAATTTAGCATGGCCAATCCACCCAACCTGCACATCTTTGGACACTAAGGGACAATTTAGCATGGCCAATCCACCTAACCTACACATCTTTGGACCCTAAGTGGCAATTTAGCATGGCCAATCCACCTAACCTGCAGATCTTTGGACTGTGGGAGGAAACCGGAGCAGACATGGGGAGAATGTGCAAACTCCACACAAACAGTGACCCGAGCCGGGAATTGAACCTAGGTACCTGGCGCTGTGAGGCAGCAGCGCTAACCCACTGTGCCACCAAGGGCTAGGGCAGTCAAGTGGGAGCTGAGGCCAAGATGAGATCTTATTGAAGGGCGGAGCAGTCTCGAGGGGACACACGCTCCTAGTTCTGACCTCAAGGCGTGGCTTCACAAAGGTCAGTTGCTGTTGGGTTAGCAAACACTGGAGCACAGCAAGATCCCATAAATGGCGAGCAATACAATTTTGGCCACATAATCTGTTGACTTAAGGGTATAGACCAGGGCACCAGGGGGAAGTCCCCCCCACCCCTCCCTCCCTCCCCTTGTCCCTACTTCTTCCAATAGTAGCCTTTGGACCTGCACGTCCATCTTGGAGGGGGGCGGTGGGTCCCAGTTTCAGCATCTCACCCCAAACACGGCACCTCCAATAGTGCAGCACTCCCGCAGTGGGGAATCTACTGCGGGACTTTGTGTCTCCCCCACCCCCCCACAGCCACCGACAGCCCCGCCGTCCCGACGGTCTTACCTTCTGTCGCCGTTTCCACAGGAACAACAGGGTTGATTCCGGTCGCGAAGCTCGTGAAGAAATCCTTCAGGAAGAATAAGGCATCCTACGGAGCGACAGATGAGAAGCAAAGTTTATTTATTAGTCACAAGTCGGCTCACATTAACACCGCAATGAAGTTACTGTGAAAATCCCCAGCCGCCACACTCCGGCACCTGTTCGGGTACACTGAGGGAGAATTTAGCACGGCCAATGCAACCTAACCAACACGTCTTTCAGACTGTGGGAGGAAACCGGAGCACCCGGAGGAAACCCACGCAGACACGGGGAGAACGTGCAAACTCCACACAGACAGTGACCCAAGCCGGGAATCGAACCCGGGTCCCTGGCGTTGTGAGGCAGCAGTGCTAACCACTGTGTCACCGTGCCACCCCAACCAATGACATAAGGTGAAAACAGCAGACAGAGGAGTTACTGGATACAGTCTCTGTGTCTGCGTATATTTCCTCCCACAGTCCAAAGATGTGCAGGTTAGGTGGATTGGCCATGCTAAATTGCCCCTTAGTGTCCAAAGATGTGCGGGTTAGGTGGATTGGCCATGCTAAATTGCCCTTTAGTGTCCAAAGATGTGCAGGTTAGGTGGATTGGCCATGCTAAATTGCCCCTAGTGTCCAAAGATGTGCGGGTTAGGTGGATTGGCCATGCTAAATTGCCCCTTAGTGTCCAAAGATGTGCGGGTTAGGTGGATTGGCCATGCTAAATTGCCCTTTAGTGTCCAAAGATGTGCAGGTTAGGTGGATTGGCCATGCTAAATTGCCCCTAGTGTCCAAAGATGTGCGGGTTAGGTGGATTGGCCATGCTAAATTGCCCCTTAGTGTCCAAAGATGTGCGGGTTAGGTGGATTGGCCATGCTAAATTGCCCTTTAGTGTCCAAAGATGTGCAGGTTAGGTGGATTGGCCATGCTAAATTGCCCCTTAGTGTCCAAAGATGTGCGGGTTAGGTGGATTGGCCATGCTAAATTGCCCTTTAGTGTCCAAAGATGTGCAGGTTAGGTGGATTGGCCATGCTAAATTGCCCCTAGTGTCCAAAGATGTGCAGGTTAGGTGGATTGGCCATGCTAAATTGCCCCTTAGTGTCCAAAGATGTGCGGGTTAGGTGGATTGGCCATGCTAAATTGCCCCTTAGTGTCCAAAGATGTGCAGGTTAGATGGATTGGCCATGCTAAATTGCCCCTTAGTGTCCAAAGATGTGCAGGTTAGGTGGATTGGCCATGCTAAATTGCCCCTAGTGTCCAAAGATGTGCGGGTTAGGTGGATCGGCCATGCTAAATTGCCCCTAGTGTCCAAAGATGTGCAGGTTAGGTGGATTGGCCATGCTAAATTGCCCCTTAGTGTCCAAAGATGTGCAGGTTAGGTGGATTGGCCATGCTAAATTGCCCCTAGTGTCCAAAGATGTGCGGGTTAGCTGGATCGGCCATGCTAAATTGCCCCTAGTGTCCAAAGATGTGCAGGTTAGGTGGATTGGCCATGCTAAATTGCCCCTAGTGTCCAAAGATGTGCAGGTTAGGTGGATTGGCCATGCTAAATTGCCCCTAGTGTCCAAAGATGTGTAGGTTAAGTGGATTGGCCATGCTAAATTGCCCTTTAGTGTCCAAAGATGTGTAGGTTAAGTGGATTAGCCATGCTAAATTGCCCCTTAGTGTCCAAAGATGTGCAGGTTAGGTGGATTGGCCATGCTAAATTGCCCTTTCGTGTCCAAAGATGTGTAGGTTAAGTGGATTGGCCATGCTAAATTGCCCCTTAGTGTCCAAAGATGTGTAGGTTAGGTGGATTAGCCATGCTAAATTGCCCCTTAGTGTCAGGGGATTAGCAGAATGGATATGTGGGGTTAGGGGAATCGGGCCTGGGTGGGATTGTTGTCAGTGCAGGCTCGGTGGGCCGAATGGCCTCCTTCAGTACTGTAGGGATGCTACGAGAAGGGGAATGGAAAGCAGCGATTGTCCCACCTTAAATGTATTGGGCAGAGCGGAGAGCAATGCAATTAGCCAACTGAACTCCACGCTGTGGACATTTAGGGATGACAGTGGCATCATGGTAACATCGCTATGCTACTAACCCAGATGCCCCCAGGCTAAGGCTCTGAGGGGCCACACGGGTTCCAATCCCACCAAGGCAGCTGGCAGGACTTAAATTCCATTCATAAAATCTGGAATGATCAAGCTAGTCGCAGTAATGGCGACCGTGACAACTCTTTGTCGTAAAAATAACCCATCTGGTTCACTGATCATAAAACCATAGAATTCCTACAGTGCAGAAGGAAGGCATTCGGCCCATTGAGTCTGCACCAACTCTCTGACTGGGCATCTTTGGCCCACACCCATCCCCGTAAACCCACGCATTTACTCTGCTAATCTTCTGATCTATGGACATCTTTGGACACTAAGGGACAATTTAGCATGGCCAATCCACCTAACCTACACATCTTTGGACACTAAGGGACAATTTAACATGGCCAATCCACCTAACCCCCACATCTTTGGATACTAAGGGACAATTTAGCATGGCCAATCCACCTAACCAGCACATCTTTGGACACTAAGGGGCAATTTAGCATGGCCAATCCACCTAACCTGCACATCTTTGGACACTAAGGGGCAATTTAGCATGGCCAATCCACCTAACCTGCACATCTTTGGACACTAAGGGGCAATTTAGCATGGCCAATCCACCTAACCTGCACATCTTTGGACACTAAGGGGCAATTTAGCATGGCCAATCCACCTAACCTGCACATCTTTGGACTGTGGGAGGAAACCCAGCCAGACACGGGGAGAACGTGCAGACTCCACACAGACAGTGACCCAAGCCGGGAATTGAACCCGCGACCCCGACACTGTGAAGCAGCAGTGCTAACCGACTGTCCCACCTGTGCTGCCCCTTGGGAAATGGTGCTCTTAGGGAAGGAAATCTGCCATCCTTACCCGGTCTGACTCCAGACCACTCCCCCCCGCCACCCCCCCAGAGAGAGACAGAGAGACAAAGAGAGAGAGACAGAGAGAGAGAGACAGAGAGAGAGAGAGACAGAGAGAGAGAGAGAGAGAGAGAGACAGAGAGAGAGAGACAGAGAGAGAGACAGAGAGAGAGAGACAGCGAGAGAGAGACAGAGACAGAGAGAGAGACAGAGGGAGAGACAGTGAGTGAGAGAGACAGAGAGAGACAGAGAGAGAGTGAGAGAGACAGAGAGTGAGAGAGACAGAGAGAGAGAGACAGAGAGAGAGAGAGAGAGACAGAGAGAGAGAGAGACAGAGAGAGAGACAGAGAGAGAGAGAGAGAGAGAGACAGAGAGAGAGACAGAGAGACAGAGAGAGAGACAGAGAGAGAGACAGAGAGAGAGAGAGAGAGATAGAGAGAGAGAGACAGAGAGAGAGAGACAGAGAGAGAGAGACAGAGAGAGAGAGAGAGAGAGACAGAGAGAGAGAGACAGAGAGAGAGAGAGCGAGACAGAGAGAGAGACAGAGAGAGAGACAGAGAGAGAGACAGAGAGAGAGAGAGAGAGATTTTCAGTACGGTTCAAACACTAACCTGGTCAATGTTTAGGCGAAGTGGCATGAGGGAGACTCGTAGGCAGCATTCAGGACCACCCAGACCAGATTCCGGCCGCACATGTAGGGCTTTAATGGTCAGCTAAGGAGCAAGCACAGGAAGGTGATCATTGTAATGATGGGGTGAGGAAATCCCGCTCCACTGCTCACAGAGTCCCTACAGTACAGAAGAGGCCATTCGGCCCATCCAGTCCGAACCGACACTTGGACAGAGCATCCTCCCCAGGCCCTCAACCCACCCTATCCCTATAACCACACACACATTTCCCCATGGCCCAATCCACCGAACTGTTGAAGTAGAATTGTATTAATTCTGCAGTAGTCCAAGGAGACGAATGATCAACTCGATGAAACATTATAGCATGATGGGAAAAATAGTCAACTAAGTTGGTACACTGTAAAAAAAAAACGAAGGTAACTGCTTCAGAAGGCCAGAGCCCTGTTAGACCTGAGAACACCGTCTCCAAGGAGCCTGGGAGAAGCTTGACCTCTGTTAGATCTTCCAAGAAGCTGGACCCCTGTGGAATCTGATAAATCTGACTCCACTTGACTTAAGGACCCGAGGAGATCTGGCTATGCCTAACCCCCGTAAACATTGATAAAAGTGCCCCCTCGTGACCTCGGGCCGGATGAATCAAGCGAGATAAGGTCAGGAATGAAAAGAGTCACAATCTCTTTCTGCAGCATCAAAGAACAAGTTAATGGGTGTGAAGAATGTTACACAGGGTCCGAGGGGATTAACTAAGTGTACCTTAATGTACCACAATTTATGACGCTGCCTGTGTTTGTTCTGTTAAGTGAACTCCTGACTAAGCTCTGGCGATGATAATCGATAAGGTTTTTGTGTAAGTATTGGACTGATTTCTGGTGGAATTGGCCAGACCTCGGGAGGAACTAGCAGTTGCACCAACTGCTCTCTGACTTTAAGTCTTGGCCACCACTGCATGCAGTAGTTTTATTAGTTAATAAAGACTTGGGGGCCGATTTTACCAAATCGGCTCTGAGTGCCGGGTGCGGCCGTAAATCAGACCCGCGCCCGGCAGCCGCGCTCCAGCGCCCCCGTACGCCTTTTCTCGGCGCGGGGCCTAGCGTATTTGCATCTGTCGGAGCGCCGAACTGCGCAGCACTCAGCGCGCCCGAGCGTGAAAGTCAAAGACAACGCTGACAGCACTGCTGCCCGCGCTGCCTTTGACTTTCCCTGGTTGGGGGAGGTGGGGGTGACATCTCTTCCCTGAGGTGGGAGGTAGGGGGGGGGATGTGATGTCTCTTCCCTGAGGGGGAGTTGGGGGGATGTGACGTCTCCCCACCCCCTCCCAAGGGGCAGAGACGTCACATCGCCCCCTACCCTCAGGGAAGAGACGTCACATCCCCCCCCCTCCCCTCACCCTCAGGGAAAAGATGTCACATTCCCCCCCCCCCACCCCAAGTGAAAAGACGTCATCCTACCCATCGGGAGCAAGGCCAGGATCGCAAGATGCTTTCGATGGACACCAGCGATCAAGGTAGGTCGGGGGCCCGGGGGGTCCGGTCCCGGGGGGGGTGGGCTGCCGGGGGCGGTCCGTGAAGGGTAATCGGGGGCGATTCGGTGGTTCAGTTGCTGAGTTGAAGCCCTATCGGACTTGAATTCAGCAACATGGTAAATGCGCGGGCGCCGATCGGATCGGAGCCTCGTAAAGTGGGAATCCTTGGGTAAGTTGGGCGCGGGCTTCATTATGCTGATTTAACTGCATGCGAATGCATTTAAATCGGCCCGCTGGCCGATTCGGGCGCGCGCCGGATCGACGCCCGGATCGGCCGTTGGTAAAGGCGCGATTGGCCTTGGGTCGGGTCTGGACCGCGTTTTAGGCCCGACGCCCAACTTTACCACGATTTCCCGCCCAACGGGCCCTTGTTGTTTTGTCAGTATAAGTTTGTTGAGTCTCTCTCTTCCACAGTCAGAAGCAGAAAAGTTTGCACTTCAACATAACCCGCACATCTTTGGACACTAAGGGGTAATTTAGCATGGCCAATCCACCTAACCTACACATCTTTGGACTGTGGGAGGAAACCGGAGCACCCGGAGGAAACCCACGCAGACACGGGGAGAACGTGCAGACTTCACACAGACAGTGACCCAAACCGGGAATCGAGCCCGGGTCCCTGGCGCTGTGAGGCAGCAGCACTAACCCACTGTGCCACCGTGCCACCCGGGTTATCTTGTTTAAGAATAAAGCTCGCCGGCTGGGTTATTTTTAAACTCAAACCACTCATAGATCAAAAAAGGGGACTACATAAGCACATACACATTTTTAACTTGTAGGCCACTTTAAGGAAACACCTTTATTGTGGTCGCGACATCTGTTTCAGTAAGACTGCTTCTCCTTCTGAACTCCAATGGGTTACGGGCCCCGACCCTCTCCGACCTTTCCTCATCAGAGAAGCACCGCCTTTCACCCCAGGAATCAGCCCAGTCCACCCTCTCTGAACTGCCTCCAATGCGAGCCTATCCTTCCATAAGGGACATTTCAGATCATTCCACCTTCGCAGTCGAAGAAAAGACTAAAATCTGGGTCGTGATCTGCTGTCAATCTTGCCCTGGGGCCTCCAGACGTACAAATTAGTCAGAGAGTCATAGGAGGTCTACAGCACAGGAAAAAGGCCCTTCAGCCCATCGAGTCTGTGCTAGTCAAAGGCAAACCGCCCAACTATTCTGATCCAACACTTGGCCCATGGCCTGATTCGCCTTGGCCATCAGCGAAAGTATATCAGTGTCACAAGTAGACCAACGTGAACACTGCAAATGTAAGACTACTTGTGACTATTAAATAAACTTTGCTTTTACATAACCCGCAGGAAGATTTGAGGATCGGAATAGGGATGTTTTGCTGCTGTGTCATTCCAGCTATGGCCAAATATTTAGTTTATTTATTGGTGTCACAAGTAAGGCTTACGTTAACACCGCATTGAAGTTACTGTGAAAATCCCCGAGTCGCCACACTCCGGTGCCTGTTCGGGTAACACTGAGGGAGAATTTAGCATGGCCAATGCACCCTAACCAGCACGTCTTTTGGACTGTTGCGGGAGGAAACCGGAGCCCCGGAGGAAACCCACGCAGACACGGGGAGAACGTGCAGACTCCACACAGACAGTGACCCAAGCCGGGAATCGAACCCGGGTCCCCAGCGCTGTGAGGCAGCAGCGCTAACCCACTGGGTCACCTTATACTTCTTACAGGGGGGGGGTCTCTGCCTCCAATGCCCTTTCAGGCACTGAGCTCCAGACTCCCACCACCCTCTGGGTGAAAAGGTTTCTTCTCACATCCCCTCAATCTCCTGCCGCCTTGCTTTAAATCTCTGCCCCCAGGTCGTTGGTCCCTCCACCAAGGGGGAAACGTTTCTTACTGTCGACTCCATCCATCCCCCTCATAATCTCATGCAGTCTCCCCTCAGCCTCCCCTGCTCCAAGGAACAACCTCAGCAATGAGATGCAGGAATAGGCCATTCAGCCCCTTGAGCGCCTGCTCTCATTCAACAAGATCATGGCTCATCCGCTCCCACTTTCCGCCTCCTAACCCCATACCCCTGAATCCTTTGTTTGTGAAGGATCTATCCAGCTCGGTCTTAAAGGTACTCGATGATCCAGTCTCCATTACCCTCCAGGTCAGAGAGTTCCACAGACTCATGACTCTCTGAGAGAGAAGCAGACATCTCCCCCTCTCCATCTCCAATGGGAGACCCCTTCGTTTTAAACTGTGTCCCCGGCAGCTGGTCTTAGCCAAGGTTCTAGATCCAAGTCACTGTGAGTGTGACTGTGCCGAGTGTGTGTGTGTGCGCATGTGTGTGTGAGTGTCCCTGTGTGTGTGTGTCCATGTGTCCCTGTGTGTGTGTCCCTGTGTGTGTGTGTCCATGTGTCCCTGTGTGTGAGTGTCCCTGTGTGTGTGTGTCCCTGTGTGTGTGTGTCCATGTGTCCCTGTGTGTGTGTGTCCATGTGTCCCTGTGTGTGAGTGTCCCTGTGTGTGTGTGTCCCTGTGTGTGTGTGTCCCTGTGTGTGTGTGCGCATGTGAGTGTCCGTGTGTGTGTGTCTGGGTGTGTGTGTGCGTGTGTCTGGGTGTGTGTGTGCGTGTGTCCCTGTGTGTATGTGTGTGTGTCCCTGTGTGTATGTGTGTGTGTCCCTGTGTGTGTGCATGTGTGTGTCCCTGTGTGTGTGCATGTGTGTGTCCCTGTGTGTGTGTCCATGTGTCCCTGTGTGTTTGTGTCCCTGTGTGTGTGTGTCCATGTGTCCCTGTGTGTGTGTGTCCCTGTGTGTGTGTGTGTCCATGTGTCCCTGTGTGTTTGTGTCCCTGTGTGTGTGTGTGTCCATGTGTCCCTGTGTGTGTGTGTCCCTGTGTGTGTGTCCCTGTATGTGTGTGTCCATGTGTCCCAGTGTGTGTGTGTCCATGTGTGTGTGTGTGTGTATGTGTGTCCGTGTGTGTGTGAGCGTCCCTGTGTGTGTGTGTCCCTGTGTGTGTGTGTCCATGTGTCCCTGTGTGTGTGTGTCCCTGTGTGTGTGTCCCTGTATGTGTGTGTCCATGTGTCCCAGTGTGTGTGTGTCCATGTGTGTGTGTGTGTGTGTATGTGTGTCCCTGTGTGTGTGTGAGCGTCCCTGTGTGTGTGTGTCCCTGTGTGTGTGTGTGTCCCTGTGTGTGTGTGTGTGTGTGTCCCTGTGTGTGTGTGTGTGTCCCTGTGTGTGTGTGTGTCCATGTGTCCCTGTGTGTTTGTGTCCCTGTGTGTGTGTGTGTCCATGTGTCCCTGTGTGTGTGTGTCCCTGTGTGTGGTCCCTGTATGTGTGTGTCCATGTGTCCCTGTGTGTGTGTCCATGTGTGTGTGTGTGTGTATGTGTGTCCCTGTGTGTGTGAGCGTCCCTGTGTGTGTGTGTGTGTGTCCCTGTGTGTGTGTGTGTGTGTCCCTGTGTGTGTGTGTGTGTGTGTCCCTGTGTGTGTGTGTGTGTGTGTCCCTGTGTGTGTGTGTGTCCATGTGTCCCTGTGTGTGTCCCTGTGTGTGTGTCCCTGTATGTGTGTGTCCATGTGTCCCTGTGTGTGTGTCCCTGTGTGTGTGAGCGTCCCTGTGTGTGTGTGTCCCTGTGTGTGTGTGTGTGTCCCTGTGTGTGTGTGTGTGTGTCCCTGTGTGTGTGTGTGTGTGTGTCCCTGTGTGCGTGTGTATGTCTGTCCCTGTGTGTGTCCCTGTGTGCTTCTGTCCCTGTGTGTGTCCCTGTGCGTGCGTGTGCATGTGTGTCCCTGTGTGTGTGCGGGTGTGTGTGCATGTGTGTACGTGTGTGTGTGTGTGTGTGTCCCTGTGTGTGCCTGCGTGTGTGTCCCTGTGTGTGTGTGTGGGTGGGTGTGTGTGCGTCCCTATGTGTGTGTGTGTATGTGTGCCTCTGTGTGTGTGTGTGTGTGTGTGTGTGCGTCCCTATGTGTGTGTGTGTGTCCCTGTGTGAGTGTGTGTGTCCCCCTGAGCATGTGCGTGTGTGTGCGAGCGCGTGTCTGTGCTGCACTGGAGTTAGCTGCGATCACCTTGCACGCACACCGACACACACAGCAATGTGGTTGACTCTAGGCCTTGGACAGAGTTAAAGGCGCTAGCTGAACGCAGGTTGTTGTTTGACCTACCATGTTGGAGTGAGCCCTCCTGGGCATCTTCTCGCTGGTGTACAGATAGAGGAACTTGTTGATCTGGGAGGCGGCCAGGCGATCGCGGATCTCCAGCTCCTGAACAATGAAGACTTGCCGAGCGATGGGCAGTTCTTCCAGCTCGGGAAGCCCCGGCTCACCCAGACCTTTCTCAAGCGTGACGATGGGAGCCGGATAGGTCTCGTGCTGGAAACTCACCTGGGGAGTGGATCACAGAAACCGGTTCAACAACTATAAAGGAGCACACTCCCACCTTACCTCCCTTCCCGGTTCCCTCAGCACTGACCCTCCGACAGTGCGGCACTCCCTCAGCACTGACCCTCTGAGAGTGCAGCACTCCCTCAGTACTGACCCTCTGACAGTGCAGCACTCCCTCAGCACTGACCCTCTGAGAGTGCAGCACTCCCTCAGTACTGACCCTCTGAGAGTGCAGCACTCCCTCAGTACTGACCCTCTGACAGTGCAGCACTCCCTCAGCACTGACCCTCTGACAGTGCAGCACTCCCTCAGCACTGACCCTCTGACAGTGCGGCACTCCCTCAGTACTGACCCTCCGACAGTGCGGCACTCCCTCAGCACTGACCCTCTGACAGTGCAGCACTCCCTCAGTACTGACCCTCCGACAGTGTGGCACTCCCTCAGTACTGACCCTCGGACAGTGCGGCACTCCCTCAGTACTGACCCTCTGACAGTGCGGCGCTCCCTCAGTACTGACCCTCTGACAGTGCGGCGCTCCCTCAGCACTGACCCTCCGACAGTGCGGCGCTCCCTCAGCACTGACCCTCGGACAGTGCGGCACTCCCTCAGTACTGACCCTCTGACAGTGCGGCGCTCCCTCAGTACTGACCCTCTGACAGTGCGGCGCTCCCTCAGTACTGACCCTC
Source organism: Mustelus asterias (assembly GCF_964213995.1). Taxonomy (NCBI): domain Eukaryota; kingdom Metazoa; phylum Chordata; class Chondrichthyes; order Carcharhiniformes; family Triakidae; genus Mustelus; species Mustelus asterias. Next base: position 36,289 of record NW_027592040.1, read on the forward strand.
TGACAGTGCGGCGCTCCCTCAGCACTGACCCTCCGACAGTGCGGCGCTCCCTCAGCACTGACCCTCGGACAGTGCGGCACTCCCTCAGTACTGACCCTCTGACAGTGTGGCACTCCCTCAGTACTGACCCTGATTCCGGGGACTGATGTATGAGGAGAGATTGACCAGGTTAGGATTGTTTTCACTGGAGTTCAGACGAATGAGGGGGGGGTCTCATAGAGACTTATAAAATTCTAACAGGACTGAGACAGGGTAGATGCAGGGAGGATGTTCCCGATGGTGGGGGAGTCCAGAACCAGGGGTCACAGTCTGAGGATTCGGGGTAGACCATTTAGGACGGAGGTGAGGAGACATTTCTTCACCCGGTGAGCCTGTGGAATTCATTCCCACAGGAAGGAGTTGATGCCAAAACATTGAATGTATTCAAGAGGCGGCTGGATACAGCACTTGGGGCGAACGGGGTCAAAGGTTATGGGGAGAAAGCAGGATTAGGCTATTGAGTTGGATGATGCCTCCCCCAGTTGAATAGCTGACAGTGTTAGGTTTTTTAGGGAACATTAAAACTGACAAAGCCCCAGGGCCTGATGGCATCTATCCTCGACTGCTCAGGGAGACGAGAGATGAAATTGCTGGGCCTGTGACGGAAATCTTTGTCGCTTCTTTGGGCACGGGTGAGGTCCCTGAGGATTGGAGGATAGCGAATGTGGTCCCGTTGTTTCAGAAGGGTAGCAGGGATAACCCAGGAAATTATAGGCCGGTGAGCTTGACGTCCGTGGTAGGGAAGTTGTTGGAGAGGATTCTTAGAGACAGGATGTATGTGCATTTAGAACGGAACAATCTCATTAGTGACAGACAGTATGGTTTTGTAAGAGGGAGGTCGTACCTTACACATTTGGTGGAGTTTTTTGAGGAAGTGACAAAAACGGTTGATGAAGGAAGGGCCGTGGATGTCGTCTATATGGATTTCAGTAAGGCATTTGACAAAGTCCCACATGGCAGGTTGGTTCAGAAGGTTAAGGCTCATGGGATACAAGGAGAAGTGGCTAGATGGGTGGAGAACTGGCTTGGCCATAGGAGACAGAGGGTAGTGGTCGAAGGGTCTTTTTCCGGCTGGAGGTCTGTGACCAGTGGTGTTCCGCAGGGCTCTGTACTGGGACCTCTGCTATTTGTGATATATATAAATGATTTGGAAGAAGGTGTAACTGGTGTAATCAGCAAGTTTGCGGATGACACGAAGATGGCTGGACTTGCGGATAGCGAAGAGCATTGTCGGGCAATACAGCAGGATATAGATAGGCTGGAAAATTGGGCGGAGAGGTGGCAGATGGAGTTTAATCCGGATAAATGCGAAGTGATGCATTTTGGAAGAAATAATGTAGGGAGGAGTTATACAATAAATGGCAGAGTCATCAGGAGTATAGAAACACAGAGGGACCTAGGTGTGCAAGTCCACAAATCCTTGAAGGTGGCAACACAGGTGGAGAAGGTGGTGAAGAAGGCATATGGTATGCTTGCCTTTATAGGACGGGGTATAGAGTATAAAAGCTGGAGTCTGATGATGCAGCTGTATAGAACGCTGGTTAGGCCACATTTGGAGTACTGCGTCCAGTTCTGGTCGCCGCACTACCAGAAGGACGTGGAGGCGTTAGAGAGAGTGCAGAGAAGGTTTACCAGGATGTTGCCTGGTATGGAGGGTCTTAGCTATGAGGAGAGATTGGGTAAACTGGGGTTGTTCTCCCTGGAAAGACGGGAGAATGAGGGGAGATCGAATAGAGGTGTACAAGATTATGAAGGGTATAGATAGGGTGAACGGTGGGAAGCTTTTTCCCAGGTCGGAGATGACGATCATGAGGGGTCACGGGCTCAAGCTGAGAGGGGCGAAGTATAACTCAGATATCAGAGGGACGTTTTTTACACAGAGGGTGGTGGGGGCCTGGAATGCGCTGCCAAGTAGGGTGGTGGAGGCAGGCACGCTGACATCGTTTAAGACTTACCTGGATAGTCACATGAGCAGCCTGGGAATGGAGGGATACAAACGATTGGTCGAGTTGGACCAAGGAGCGGCACAGGCTTGGAGGGCCGAAGGGCCTGTTTCCTGTGCTGTGCTGTTCTTTGTTCTGACCGCCTATCGAGGCAGGAGGATGGACAGTGGTCACGAGGGGGGCTTCAGAGCCCAGGGGGAAACGGGAGGCGGACTCTTGACGGGTGCAGACAGGCGGCGGGAGGTCGGACCGCTCCCCCCCATCCCCACCAGCCACCGTGGTGGCCCTACCTTGGTGAGCTGTATCTCCATGAGGATCTCGTGGTTCCTGCCGTAGCCACCCTGCATCCTCCACGTGTTCTGCGGCCGGTTGGGGAAGGCAGAGCGTGACGGTGAGCTCCGGGCACTCACCGCAGCTGGCTTCATTCTGCAGCGGTCAAAAATTAGCAACAAAGGTCACGACAAATGCGTCTGCGCTTGGCACCCACGAGCAGGGAGGCCGAATGGCTTCCTCCTGTTCCTGCACAAAAATATATCACTGGGGCTGAATGGCCTCCTCCTGTTCCGATAGAAGACTATTTCAGTGGGGCAGAATGGCCTCCTCCTGTTCCGATAGAAGACTATTTCAGTGGGGCTGAATGGCCTCCTCCTGTTCCTGTACCAGAATATTTCAGTGGGGCAGAATGGCCTCCTCCTGTTCCTGTACCAGAATATTTCAGTGGGGCAGAATGGCCTCCTCCTGTTCCTGTACCAGAATATTTCAGTGGGGCAGAATGGCCTCCTCCTGTTCCTGTACCAGAATATTTCAGTGGGGCAGAATGGCCTCCTGTTCCTGTACCAGAATATTTCAGTGGGGCTGAATGGCCTCCTCCTGTTCCTGTACCAGAATATTTCAGTGGGGCAGAATGGCCTCCTCCTGTTCCTGTACCAGACTATTTCAGTGGGGCAGAATGGCCTCCTCCTGTTCCTGTACCAGACTATTTCAGTGGGGCAGAATGGCCTCCTCCTGTTCCTGTACCAGAATATTTCAGTGGGGCAGAATGGCCTCCTCCTGTTCCTGTACAAGACCATTTCCCTGGGGCTGTGTGTGTATTTGCAAACCTGGATATCTCTCCCTTCATTGTCAATTAAAATTCTCCAGGTAGTAATCAATAGATGTTTTCCCGAGGTAGGGATAAAAGAGATATGGGTCACCGGAACTAGAGGTGGCCATTCAGCCCCTCGTGCCTATTTCCTGCCATTCTATCAGATCATGTTCCATCAAACTCTTAGTTCCATTAATTTGCCATGACTGGGTATTCCCTCACTGTCCCCTTGGTGATTGAAATGGGCTAAAGAGGAGGTTTTAGCGCTGTACATTCTACATGATGGAATCAATGCATTAGCAAGAGCCATAGAGTCCCTACAGTGCAGAAGAAGGCCATTCAGCCCATCGAGCCTGCACTGACAACAATCCCACCCTATCCCCATAACCCCACGTACGGCCAACCCACCTAACCCGCACATCTTTGGACACTAAGGGGCAATTTAGCACGGCCAATCCACCTAACCTGCACATCTTTGGACACTAAGGGGCAATTTAGCATGGCCAATCCACCTAACCTGCACATCTTTGGACACTAAGGGGCAGGTTAGCATGGCCAATCCACCTAACCTACGCATCTTTGGACACTAAGGGGCAGGTTAGCATGGCCAATCCACCTAACCTGCACATCTTTGGACACTAAGGGGCAATTTAGCATGGCCAATCCACCTAACCTGCGCATCTTTGGACACTAAGGGGCAATTTAGCATGGCCAATCCACCCTAACCCGCACATCTTTGGACACTAAGGGGAAATTTAGCATGGCCAATCCACCTAACCTGCACATCTTTGGACACTAAGGGGCAATTTACCATGCCAATCCACCTAACCTGCACATCTTTGGGCACTAAGGGGCAATTTAGCATGGCCAATCCACCCTAACCTGCACATCTTTGGACACTAAGGGGCAGGTTAGCATGGCCAATCCACCTAACCTACGCATCTTTGGACACTAAGGGGCAGGTTAGCATGGGCAATCCACCTAACCTGCACATCTTTGGACACTAAGGGGCAATTTAGCATGGCCAATCCACCCTAACCTACACATCTTTGGACACTAAGGGGCTATTTAGCATGGCCAATCCACCTAACCTGCACATCTTTGGACACTAAGGGGCAATTTAGCATGGCCAATCCACCTAACCTGCACATCTTTGGACACTAAAGGGCAATTTAGCATGGCCAATCCACCTAACCTGCACATCTTTGGACACTAAGGGACAATTTAGCATGGCCAATCCACGTAACCTGCACATCTTTGGACACTAAGGGACAATTTAGCATGGCCAATCCACCTAACCTGCACATCTTTGGACACTAAGGGGCAATTTAGCACGGCCAATCCACCTAACCTGCTCATCTTTGGACACTAAGGGGCAATTTAGCATGGCCAATCCACCTAACCTGCACATTTTTCAGACTGTGGGAGGAAACCGGAGCACCCGGAGGAAACCCACACAGACATGGGTGCGAACGTGCAAAGTCCACACAGACAGTGATGGATTCTCAGAAGGAGGCCATTTGGCCCATCGAATCTGAAGGGGGTGGGGGGGGGGAATAAGGCCGCGAAAGTGCCCACCTCCGAGGGCCGAACGCGCTCCGGAACCTGACCGCCTTCCCGCTGTAAACCTACCTGGGAGAGTGTGCGTGCACGGAGGATGGACGAAGCGGGCCAAAGTCCTTGCCCCCGTACAGGTGCCAGACTACGGAGATCTCCCGCAGCATGATGCGGCTGTCGGGGACGGGGAACCTGGCTGGGGCCTTCAGCAGGTCCGTGCTGCCGATGGGCCGGGAGAAGTAGCCATCCTTGATGGAGATGCTGTCGTCCGTCAGTCGGGAGACCACCGGCTCGCCGTCTTTGGGCTGGGGGGGTGGGGTGGGGCGGGGTGGGGGTGGGGGGTGGGGCGGGGGGAGAGACAGAGAGAGAGAGGGAAGAAAAGAAATCAGCAACATTCTCTCCCACAAACCAAGCGGGAAACGCCACAGCAAGACAGCAACACCATAACTATCCGAGACTCAAATCCTCAACCCATAGCTCTGACACACAACATGGGCGACACAGCGGGTTAGCGCCGCTGCCTCACAGCGCCAGGGACCCGGGTTCGAATCCCGGCTTGGGTCACTGTCTGTGTGGAGTCTGCACGTTCTCCCCGTGTCTGCGTGGGTTTCCTCCGGGTGCTCCAGTTTCCTCCCACACTCCGAAAGGTGTGCTGGTTAGGTAGATTGGCTAAAATTAGGAGGAAGCTGGATAAGCACATGAGAGGGAAAGGAATAGAAGGGTATGGGGATGGGATGTGAGATGAAGTGGGGGGGGGAGGCAGGGGGTGTGCGTGGAGCAGAAACACCGACATGGAGCAGATGGGCCGATTGGCCACTTTCTGTGCTGCTGGCTGTGATGTGTTTGGGAGGTTATTGAGAATGAACTGGGTTTAATCACCGTTGGCAGGGGAGGGTCTAACATTGACAAGCCAATCCCACTGCTCCGGTAGTCAGGGCAGGCACTGATTTCCATAGCACAGCGGCCCCCCCCCCTCCCCCCCCGGGGGCAAATGCAGCCCATCTGGGTTCTGAGGGCGGCCATTTTGTTGACTGTTGGCCGTGTGCAGGCTTGCCACACTTATTAATTAGTGTCACAAGTCGGCTTACATTAACACCACAATGAAGTTACTGTGACAATCTCCGAGTCGCCACACTCCGGCGCCTGTTCGGGTACACTGAGGGAGAATTTAGCATGGCCAATCCACCTAACTCGCACATCTTTGGACACTGAGGGAGAATTTAGCATGGCCAATCCACCTAACTCGCACATCTTTGGACACTAAGGGGTAATTTAGCATGGCCAATCCACCTAACCCGCACATCTTTGGACACTAAGGGGCAATTTAGCATGGCCAATCCACCTAACTCGCACATCTTTGGACACTAAGGGGCAATTTAGCATGGCCAATCCACCTAACTCGCACATCTTTGGACACTAAGGGGTAATTTAGCAAGGCCAATCCACCTAACCATTACGTCTTTTGGACTGTGGGAGGAAACCGGAGCACCCGGAGGAAACCCACGCAGACACGGGGAGAACGTGCAAACTCCGCACAGGCAGTCACCCGAGGCCAGGAATCGAACCTGGGTCCCTGGCGCTGTGAGGCAGCAGTGCCAACTTGCCGCCTGTTGGACATAAACCTGGTGTTGTGAGACTTCTTACTGTGCCCACATCAATGTGTTACTCAGAGTTATTCCCCTGGCGGCCTTACCGGAATGCCCATGCCGGGAGCGTCCAGGATACAGAAGTCGTCGTTATCGGTGGAGTCACTCCCGGCCTCACTGCCCTCGGAGGGAAACACGTCCAGCCTGTCCAGTGCCGACGGGGGTTGGGAGGGTGCCTTCTCCTGGTTATTCTCACCCGGGAATAGGTAGACAGACACGGGGGAGTCCTGACGGATCAAGGGCAGCCCTGCTTTGGACAAGAGATCAAAATTAGCAGAGGAACACAGGGGAAACTATTACAAATACTAAAACAGGAGCAGAAAATACTGCGTTGGTTCTTTGAAAAAGATACCTGCACCCAATCTGCCTCGCTCGCACGCGATCATACACAAACTACCTCACTCGCACAGGATCATACACAAACTGCCTCGCTCGCACGCAATCATACACAAACTACCTCACTCGCACAGGATCATACACAAACTGCCTCGCTCGCACGCGATCATACACAAACTGCCTCACTCGCACGCGATCATACACAAACTACCTCACTCGCACGCGATCATACACAAACTGCCTCGCTCGCACGCGATCATACACAAACTACCTCACTCGCACGCGATCATACACAAACTACCTCACTCGCACGCGATCATACACAAACTGCCTCGCTCGCACGCGACTATACACAAACTGCCTCACTCGCACACGATCATACACAAACTGCCTCACACGCACGCGATCATACACAAACTGCCTCGCTCGCACGCGATCATACACAAACTGCCTCGCTCGCACGCGACCATACACAAACTGCCTCACTCGCACGCAATCATACACAAACTACCTCACTCGCACGCGATCATACACAAACTGCCTCACTCGCACGCGACCATACACAAACTGCCTCACACGCACGCACGCGATCATACACAAACTGCCTCACTCGCACGCGATCATACACAAACTACCTCACTCGCACGCGATCATACACAATCTACCTCACTCGCACGCGATCATACACAAACTGCCTCACTCGCACGCGACCATACACAAACTGCCTCACTCGCACGCGATCATACACAAACTGCCTCACACGCACGCGATCATACACAAACTGCCTCACTCGCACGCGATCATACACAAACTGCCTCACTCGCACGCGATCATACACAAACTGCCTCGCTCGCACGCGATCATACACAAACTGCCTCACTCGCACGCGATCATACACAAACTACCTCACACGCACGCGATCATACACAAACTGTCTCGCTCGCACGCGATCACACACAAACTGCCTCACTCGCACGCGATCACACACAAACTGCCTCGCTCGCACGCGATCATACACAATCTGCCTCACTCGCACGCGATCATACACAAACTGCCTCACACGCACGCGATCATACACAAACTGTCACGCTCGCACGCGATCACACACAAACTGCCTCGCTCGCACGCGATCATACACAAACTGCCTCGCTCGCGTGCGTTCGTACGCAAACTGCCTCGCTGGCATGCGTTCGTACGCAAACTGCCTCGCTGGCATGCGTTCGTACGCAAACTGCCTCGCTCGCGTGCGTTCGTACGCAAACTGCCTCACTCGCGTGCGTTCGTACGCAAACTGCCTCGCTCGCGTGCGTTCGTACGCAAACTGCCTCGCTCACGTGCGTTCGTACGCAAACTGCCTCGCTCGCGTGCGTTCGTACGCAAACTGCCTCGCTCACTCGTGTTTGTACGTAAACAGGCACACACACACACACGCATGTACAAACTGGCGCACACACACACGTACAAACTGGCAGGCGCACACCACAGCCCACACCCTCCCTCACACGCTGCCCTGCCTACAATCACCTGCTCCGTCAGTCGAGTCCCGCCGGTTGCGCTCGGTGTCGATGAGGGCGTCGGTCAGGTCGCCCTGGTTTATCTCGGCCGTCTCGGCGGGGAGGCGAGGCGGGACGGTGGCCGCAGTCTCCGGCAGCTGTGGTGGGAGCCAGAAGGAGGAGGAGTTAGTCTGGAAACAGCCTGAGGGCTCTGAACCCGATGTGATTACTCCCCCTCTGCCTGGGCGGGGGGAAAGACCCTCTGGTGCCCGTTCCCTAACCGCACAGACCGACCAGGTGTCGCCCATTCAGACGGAGATGGGGATAAATTGCCCCTTAGTGTCTAAAGATGTGTAGGTTAGGTGGATTGGCCATGCTAAATTGTCCCTTAGTGACCAAACATGTGCAGGTTAGGTGGATTAGCCATGGTAAATTGCCCCTTAGTGTCCAAAGATGTGCAGGTTAGGTGGATTGGCCATGCTAAATTGCCCCTTAGTGTCCAAAGATGTGCAGGTTAGGTGGATTGGCCATGCGAAATTGCCCCTTAGTGTCTAAAGATGTGTAGGTTAGGTGGATTGGCCATGCTAAATTGTCCCTTAGTGTCCAAGGATGTGTAGGTTAGGTGGATTGGCCATGCTGAATTGTCCCTTAGTGTCCAAAGATGTGTAGGTTAGGTGGATTGGCCATGCTAAATTGCCCCTTAGTGTCCAAAGATGCGCAGGTTAGGTGGATTGGCCATGCTAAATTGCCCCTTAGTGTCCAAAGATGTGCAGGTTGGGTGGATTGGCCATGCCAAATTGTCCCTTAGTGTCCAAAGATGTGCAGGTTGGGTGGATTGGCCATGCTAAATTGTCCCTTAGTGTCCAAAGATGCGCAGGTGAGGGGGATTGGCCATGCTAAATTGCCCCCGAGTGCTAGGGGGATTAGCAAGGTAAATATGTGTGCGGTTATGGGGATCGGGTCAGGGTGAGATTGTGGTCGGTGCAGACCCGAGGGGCCGAATGGCCTCCCCCTGCACTGTGGGGATTGTGTGACAGAAGCCCCGCCTTTCCTCAGTTGCTCGGTCGAGGCCCCTCGTGACGCAGTCTGGGCTTTGCGGCATTCTGCAGGCGTTTTCAGTTTTGAAACCAACAGAAAGGAAAGCTGCAAGTCACAGGTTATTTTTTTTTACTGTAAATGAGGTGTTGATGAAAGACTCCCCTCCCCTCCCCTCCCCCGACCCCACCCCCACCCCGACAGCAGCTCATCAACCGAGCCGAAGCCCACATCCTGGTACTTCACAGGTAGCGGCTCTTGTGAGAAGCGGCCTGCATTGTCACACAAGATAGAAAGGTAGATAAACACGCTGGAGCTTGTCTGCTTGATCATCAGCGGAACTAATCTGCTCCAGCACCATGAACTCACAATTCTTGTATCTAACTCAGCAACTTGTGGGTTCAAATAGTCCCCCCCCCACTGCCCGCAGAGATTTCAGCTTCTCCCACAGCACCCCCTCAATACTGACCCTCCGACAGTGCGGCACTCCCTCAGCACTGACCCTCCGACAGTGCGGCACTCCCTCAGCACTGACCCTCCGACAGTGCGGCACTCCCTGAGCACTGACCCTCCGACAGTGCGGCGCTCCCTCAGTACTGACCCTCTGACAGTGTGGCACTCCCTCACCACTGACCCTCCGACAGTGCGGCACTCCCTCAGCACTGACCCTCCGACAGTGCGGCACTCCCTCAGCACTGACCCTCTGACAGTGCGGCACTCCCTCAGTACTGACCCTCCGACAGTGCGGCACTCCCTCAGTACTGACCCTCCCACAGTGCGGCACTCCCTCAGCACTGACCCTCTGACAGTGCGGCACTCCCTCAGTACTGACCCTCCGACAGTGCGGCGCTCCCTCACCACTGACCCTCCGACAGTGCGGCACTCCCTCAGCACTGACCCTCCGACAGTGCGGCACTCCCTCAGCACTGACCCTCCGACAGTGCGGCACTCCCTCAGCACTGACCCCTGACAGTGCGGCACTCCCTCAGTGAGAGTGTTAGCCTCGATCACGAGGCCCCAGTCTCTGGTTTGAGTCTCAAATACAGAACCTTCCGACAGAGGCTCGTAAAGGACAGTTGTACCCACGCACAGGACAAAGGCTGGTATTTTTAGAGTATAACATTCCTTTCGTTGGCGAGGATATTTCCCCGTCTCCTCAAGTGCAGCCAACAATGGCTCCCTTCTTCCCAATTTGTGTCTGGCACAGTCTCGCCTCGCAGGCGGAGGAGCGAACAATCTGATGACCACGTGTTGGTAAAGGCCAACAATGGCTGGTCACATGACGGAAAAGGGCAGAGGTGCTCTCCTACGGTGCCACGCTGGTTAACGGAGGGGGAGTGCTCGGTAAACTGTGAACAGGACCATCTGGAGTTACTAGCTTCAGTTCTGGGCCCCTCAGGGGAGGATAGCCTGGGACCAACCCCTCAGGGGAGGATAGACTGAGCCCCAGCCGCTCAGGGAGGATAGACTGAGCCCCAGCGCCTCAGGGGAGGATAGACTGAGCCCCAGCCTCTCAGGGAGGATAGACTGAGCCCCAGCGCCTCAGGGGAGGAGAGACTGAGCTCCAGCCTCTCAGGGGAGGATAGACTGAGCCCCAGCGCCTCAGGGGAGGAGAGACTGACCTCCAGCCTCTCAGGGGAGGATAGACTGAGCCCCAGCGCCTCAGGGGAGGATAGACTGAGCCCCAGCGCCACAGGGGAGGATAGACTGAGCCCCAGCCGCTCAGGGAGGATAGACTGAGCCCCAGCGCCTCAGGGGAGGAGAGACTGAGCTCCAGCCTCTCAGGGGAGGATAGACTGAGCCCCAGCGCCTCAGGGGAGGAGAGACTGAGCTCCAGCCTCTCAGGGGAGGATAGACTGAGCCCCAGCGCCTCAGGGGAGGATAGACTGAGCCCCAGCGCCTCAGGGGAGGATAGACTGAGCCCCAGCCACTCAGGGGAGGATAGACTGGGCCCAACCCCTCAGGGGAGGATAGACTGAGCCCCAGCGCCTCAGGGGAGGATAGACTGGGCCTCAGCCCCTCAGGGGAGGATAGACTGGGCCCAACCCCTCAGGGGAGGATAGACTGAGCCCCAGCGCCTCAGGGGAGGATAGACTGAGCCCCAGCGCCTCAGGGGAGGAGAGACTGAGCTCCAGCCTCTCAGTGGAGGATAGACAGGGCCCCAGCGCCTCAGGGGAGGATAGACTGAGCCCCAGCACCTCAGGGGAGGATAGACTGAGCCCCAGCGCCTCAGGGGAGGATAGACTGAGCCCCAGCCTCTCAGGGGAGGATAGACAGGGCCCCAGCGCCTCAGGGGAGGATAGACTGAGCCCCAGCGCCTCAGGGGAGGATAGACTGAGCCCCAGCGCCTCAGGGGAGGATAGACTGAGCCCCAGCCTCTCAGGGGAGGATAGACAGGGCCCCAGCGTCTCAGGGGAGGAGAGACTGGGCCCCAGCACCTCAGGGGAGGACAGACCGAGCCACAGCCCCTCAGGGAAGGACAGACTGGGCCACAGCCCCTCAGGGGAGGATAGACTGGGCCCCAGCGCCTCAGGGGAGGATAGACTGAGCCCCAGCCTCTCAGGGGAGGATAGACAGGGCCCCAGCCGCTCAGGGGAGGATAGACTGGGCCCCAGCGCCTCAGGGGAGGATAAACTGGGCCCTCAGTGCCTCAGGGGAGGATAGACTGGGCCCCAGCCGCTCAGGGGAGGATAGACTGGGCCCCAGCGCCTCAGGGGAGGATAGACTGGGCCACAGCCCCTCAGCGGAGGATAGACTGGGCACCAGCCCCTCAGCGGAGGATAGACTGGGCCCCAGCCCCTCAGCGGAGGATAGACTGGGCCACAGCCCCTCAGGGGAGGATAGACTGGGCCCCAGCGCCTCAGGGAAGGATAGACTGGGCCACAGCCCCTCAGGGAAGGACGGACTGGGCCACAGCCCCTCAGGGGAGGATAGACTGGGCCCCAGCCGCTCAGGGGAGGATAGACTGGGCCCCAGCGCCTCAGGGGAGGATAAACTGGGCCCTCAGTGCCTCAGGGGAGGATAGACTGGGCCCCAGCCCCTCAGGGGAGGATAGACTGGGCCCCAGCGCCTCAGGGGAGGATAGACTGGGCCACAGCCCCTCAGCGGAGGATAGACTGGGCACCAGCCCCTCAGCGGAGGATAGACTGGGCCCCAGCCCCTCAGCGGAGGATAGACTGGGCCACAGCCCCTCAGGGGAGGATAGACTGGGCCCCAGCGCCTCAGGGAAGGATAGACTGGGCCACAGCCTCTCAGGGGAGGATAGACAGGGCCCCAGCGCCTCAGGGGAGGATAGACTGAGCCCCAGCGCCTCAGGGGAGGATAGACTGAGCCCCAGCGCCTCAGGGGAGGATAGACTGAGCCCCAGCCTCTCAGGGGAGGATAGACAGGGCCCCAGCGTCTCAGGGGAGGATAGACTGGGCCCCAGCGTCTCAGGGGAGGAGAGACTGGGCCCCAGCACCTCAGGGGAGGATAGACTGGGCCCCAGCGCCTCAGGGAAGGATGGACTGGGCCACAGCCTCTCAGGGGAGGATAGACTGGGCCCCAACCCCTCAGGGGAGGATAGACTGGGCCCCAGGGTCTCAGGGAAGGATAGACTGGGCCCCAGCGCCTCAGGGGAGGATAGACTGGGCCACAGCCCCTCAGGGGAGGATAGACTGGGCCCCAGCCCCTCAGGGGAGGATAGACTGGGCCCCAGCGTCTCAGGGAAGGATAGACTGGGCCCCAGCGCCTCAGGGGAGGATAGACTGGGCCACAGCGCCTCAGGGGAGGATAGACTGGGCCCCAGCGCCTCAGGGAAGGATAGACTGGGCCACAGCGCCTCAGGGGAGGATAGACTGGGCCCCAACCCCTCAGGGGAGGATAGACTGGGCCCCAGCGCCTCAGGGAAAGATAGACTGGGCCCCAGCGCCTCAGGGAAGTATAGACTGGGCCCCAGCGCCTCAGGGGAGGATAAACTGGGCCCCTGTGCCTCAGGGGAGGATAGACTGAGCCCCAGCCTCTCAGGGGAGGATAGACTGGGCCCCAGCGCCTCAGGGAAAGATAGACTGGGCCCCAGCGCCTCAGGGAAGGATAGACTGGGCCCCAGCGCCTCAGGGAAGGATAGACTGGGCCCCAGCGCCTCAGGGGAGGATAGACTGAGCCCCAGCCTCTCAGGGGAGGATAGACTGGGCCCCAACGCCTCAGGGGAGGATAGACTGGGCCCCAGCGCCTCAGGGAAGGATAGACTGGGCCCCAGCGCCTCAGGGGAGGATAGACTGGGCCCCAGTGCCTCAGGGGAGGATAGACTGGGCCACAGCCTCTCAGGGGAGGATAGACTGGACCCCAACCCCTCAGGGGAGGATAGACTGGGCCCCAGCGCCTCAGGGGAGGATAGACTGGGCCCCAGCGCCTCAGGGGAGGATAGACTGGGCCCCAGTGCCTCAGGGGAGGATAGACTGGGCCACAGCCTCTCAGGGGAGGATAGACTGGACCCCAACCCCTCAGGGGAGGATAGACTGGGCCCCAGCGCCTCAGGGGAGGATAGACTGGGCCCCAGCCCCTCAGGGGAGGATAGACTGGGCCACAGCCCCTCAGGGAAGGATAGACTGGGCCCCAGTGCCTCAGGGAAGGATAGACTGGGCCCCAGCGCCTCAGGGAAGGATAGAGTGGGCCCCAGCGCCTCAGGGAAGGATAGAGTGGGCCCCAGCGCCTCAGGGAAGGATAGACTGGGCCACAGCCCCTCAGGAAGGATAGACTGGGCCCCAGCGCCTCAGGGGAGGATAAACTGGGGCCCAGCCCCTCAGGGAAGGATAGACTGGGCCACAGCCCCTCAGGGGAGGAGAGACTAGGCCCCAATCCCTCAGGGGAGGATAGACTGGGCCCCAGCGCCTCAGGGGAGGAGAGACTGGGCCCCAGCGCCTCAGGGGAGGATAGACTGGGCCCCAGCGCCTCTGGGGAGGATAGACTGGGCCACAGCCCCTCAGGGGAGGAGAGACTGGGCCCCAGCGCCTCAGGGGAGGATAGACTGGGCCCCAGCGCCTCAGGGGAGGATAGGCTGGGCCCAAGCCCCCACTCCCTCAGCACTGACCCTCCGACACTCCCTCAGCACTGACCCTCCGACAATACGGCGCTACCTCAGTACTGACCCTCTGACAGTGCGGCACTCCCTCAGTACTGACCCTCCGACAGTGCGGCACTCCCTCAGCACTGATCCTCCGACAGTGCGGCACTCCCTCAGCACTGACCCTCTGACAGTGCGGCACTCCCTCAGTACTGACCCTCCGACAGTGCGGCACTCCCTCAGTACTGACCCTCCGACAGTGCGGCACTCCCTCAGTACTGACCCTCTGATAATACGACGCTCCCTCAGCACTGACCCTCCCACAGTGCAGCACTCCCTCAGCACTGACCCTCCCACAGTGCGGCACTCCCTCAGCACTGACCCTCTGACAGTGCGGCACTCCCTCAGTACTGACCCTCTGACAGTGCGGCACTCCCTCAGCACTGACCCTCTGACAGTGCGGCGCTCCCTCAGCACTGACCCTCTGACAGTGCGGCACTCCCTCAGCACTGACCCTCCGACAGTGCGGCACTCCCTCAGCACTGACCCTCTGACAGTGCGGCACTCCCTCAGCACTGACCCTCTGACAGTGCGGCACTCCCTCAGCACTGACCCTCTGACAGTGCGCCACTCCCTCAGCACTGACCCTCTGACAGTGCGGCACTCCCTCAGCACTGACCCTCTGACAGTGCGGCACTCCCTCAGCACTGACCCTCTGACAGTGCGGCACTCCCTCAGCACTGACCCTCTGACAGTGCGGCACTCCCTCAGCACTGACCCTCTGACAGTGCGGCACTCACTCAGCACTGACCCTCTGACAGTGCGGCACTCCCTCAGCACTGACCCTCTGACAGTGCGGCAGTCCCTCAGCACTGACCCTCTGACAGTGCGGCACTCCCTCAGCACTGACCCTCTGACAGTGCGGCACTCCCTCAGTACTGACCCTCTGACAGTGCGGCGCTCCCTCAGCACTGACCCTCTGACAGTGCGGCACTCCCTCAGCACTGACCCTCCGACAGTGCGGCACTCCCTCAGCACTGACCCTCTGACAGTGCGGCACTCCCTCAGCACTGACCCTCTGACAGTGCGGCACTCCCTCAGCACTGACCCTCTGACAGTGCGGCACTCACTCAGCACTGACCCTCTGACAGTGTGGCACTCCCTCAGCACTGACCCTCTGACAGTGCGGCAGTCCCTCAGCACTGACCCTCTGACAGTGCGGCACTCCCTCAGCACTGACCCTCTGACAGTGCGGCACTCCCTCAGCACTGACCCTCTGACAGTGCGGCACTCCCTCAGTACTGACCCTCTGACAGTGCGGCACTCCCTCAGTACTGACCATCTGACAGTGCGGTACTCCCTCAGCACTGGCACCGGGGGTGTCAGCCTGGATTGCAGGGCAGTAGGTGAGGAACCCTCAACCCTTCGACTCGGAATCCGCGCCAAGGGCAACCAACTGGTCCAGCCGCGGCTGACGTCTGCGGGTGAATCCTCGGAGGGGTGCTGCCCGGCTAGACCGCAGTGCAGGAGGACCCCTTCACCTACCTGTAGCTTCTGGCCTGCGATCTCCGTGGGGCTGTCCTGCTTGGGTGGTGGGTGGAGGTCTCCGCTGTTCACTATGTACTGGACCAGGTTCACCAGGGTGGCACACGAGTCGGCACACGTGTGAACATGGACCACATTGTTGGAGCATCGCAGCTCAAACAGCGGCTGTGCCTGGCCGGAGGAGAACAGTCGCATGTGAGTGTCTGCTGCATCCCACCCTGCACCCTACTGCATCCCCCGACACCCACCTCAGTGCTGGAACACACACACACACACACAATCACATGCGCACACACCCTCACACGTACAAAACACAAATATACACATGAACAACCACATACACAAACACATATACACAAACACATATACACACTGATACATAGACACGCAGGCGCCCAGACACAGGCGCCCAGACCCAGGCGCCCAGACCCAGGCGCCCTGACACAGGCGCCCTGACACAGGCGCCCTGACACAGGCGCCCTGACACAGGCGCCCTGACCCAGGCGCCCTGACCCAGGCGCCCAGACCCAGGCGCCCAGACCCAGGCGCCCTGACACAGGCGCCCTGACACAGGCGCCCTGACACAGGCGCCCTGACACAGGCGCCCTGACACAGGCGCCCTGACACAGGCGCCCTGACACAGGCGCCCTGACACAGGCGCCCTGACACAGGCGCCCTGACACAGGCGCCCTGACACAGGCGCCCTGACACAGGCGCCCTGACACAGGCGCCCTGACACAGGCGCCCTGACACAGGCGCCCTGACACAGGCGCCCTGACACAGGCGCCCTGACACAGGCGCCCTGACACAGGCGCCCTGACACAGGCGCCCTGACCCAGGCGCCCTGACCCAGGCGCCCTGACCCAGGCGCCCTGACCCAGGCGCCCTGACCCAGGCGCCCTGACCCAGGCGCCCTGACCCAGGCGCCCTGACCCAGGCGCCCAGACCCAGGCGCCCAGACCCAGGCGCCCAGACCCAGGCGCCCAGACCCAGGCGCCCTGACCCAGGCGCCCAGACACAGGCGCCCAGACACAGGCGCCCTGACCCAGGCGCCCTGACCCAGGCGCCCAGACCCAGGCGCCCAGACCCAGGCGCCCAGACCCAGGCGCCCAGACCCAGGCGCCCTGACACAGGCGCCCTGACACAGGCGCCCTGACACAGGCGCCCTGACACAGGCGCCCTGACACAGGCGCCCTGACACAGGCGCCCTGACACAGGCGCCCTGACACAGGCGCCCTGACACAGGCGCCCTGACACAGGCGCCCTGACACAGGCGCCCTGACACAGGCGCCCTGTCACAGGCGCCCTGACACAGGCGCCCTGACACAGGCGCCCTGACACAGGCGCCCTGACACAGGCGCCCTGACACAGGCGCCCTGACACAGGCGCCCTGACACAGGCGCCCTGACACAGGCGCCCTGACACAGGCGCCCTGACACAGGCGCCCTGACACAGGCGCCCTGACACAGGCGCCCTGACACAGGCGCCCTGACACAGGCGCCCTGACACAGGCGCCCTGACACAGGCGCCCTGACACAGGCGCCCTGACCCAGGCGCCCTGACCCAGGCGCCCTGACCCAGGCGCCCTGACCCAGGCGCCCTGACCCAGGCGCCCTGACCCAGGCGCCCTGACCCAGGCGCCCAGACCCAGGCGCCCAGACCCAGGCGCCCAGACCCAGGCGCCCTGACCCAGGCGCCCAGACACAGGCGCCCAGACACAGGCGCCCAGACACAGGCGCCCAGACACAGGCGCCCTGACCCAGGCGCCCTGACCCAGGCGCCCTGACCCAGGCGCCCAGACCCAGGCGCCCAGACCCAGGCGCCCAGACCCAGGCGCCCAGACCCAGGCGCCCTGACACAGGCGCCCTGACACAGGCGCCCTGACACAGGCGCCCTGACACAGGCGCCCTGACACAGGCGCCCTGTCACAGGCGCCCTGACACAGGCGCCCTGACACAGGCGCCCTGACACAGGCGCCCTGACACAGGCGCCCTGACACAGGCGCCCTGACACAGGCGCCCTGACACAGGCGCCCTGACACAGGCGCCCTGACACAGGCGCCCTGACACAGGCGCCCTGACACAGGCGCCCTGACACAGGCGCCCTGACACAGGCGCCCTGACACAGGCGCCCTGACACAGGCGCCCTGACACAGGCGCCCTGACACAGGCGCCCTGACACAGGCGCCCTGACACAGGCGCCCTGACACAGGCGCCCTGACACAGGCGCCCTGACACAGGCGCCCTGACACAGGCGCCCTGACACAGGCGCCCTGACACAGGCGCCCTGACACAGGCGCCCTGACACAGGCGCCCTGACACAGGCGCCCTGACACAGGCGCCCTGACACAGGCGCCCTGACACAGGCCCGCAGACAGTCACACACACAGACACATATACGTACATACACATGTCGGCACACTCAGACAAACACACACACACACACGAAGTGGGAGGGGCAGACGTAAACAGAATATTTGAGGGGCTGGATCAGAGTGAGTGTGCGGACAGAGGGAGGGGGACAGGGGGTTTATTTACTCAGACTCAGCCACTCACCAGCTTTCCCCCGACTCTCCTTTCCACGTGGTGATGACCAGTTCCAGCAGATCCACGTCGAGCACACAGACATAATCTGGACAGCGGGGGGAGGAGACAGACTGTTAGACAGGGAGTCGGCACGGAGCCACTGGACAGGGGCCGGGGAGGGAGGGAGGGAGGGAGCGGGGTCAGCGAGGGAGGGAGGGAGGGGGGCCAGCGAGGGAGGGAGGGAGGGAGGCCAGCGAGGGAGGGAGGGAGGGGGCCAGCGAGGGAGGGAGGGAGGGAGGGAGGGGGGCCAGCGAGGGAGGGAGGGAGGGGGGGCCAGCGAGGGAGGGAGGGGGGCCAGCGAGGGAGGGAGGGAGGGAGGAGGGCCAGCGAGGGAGGGAGGGGGGCCAGCGAGGGAGGGAGGGAGGGAGGGAGGGGGGCCAGTGAGGGAGGGAGGGAGGGAGGGAAGGGGGCCAGTGAGGGAGGGAGGGGGCCAGTGAGGGAGGGAGGGAGGGAGGGAAGGGGGCCAGCGAGGGAGGGAGGGAGGGAGGGAGACGGGCCTGCGAGGGAGAGAGAGAGAGGGGGGCCAGCGAGAGAGGGAGGGAGGGGGGCCAGCGAGGGAGGGAGGGAGGGGCGGGGGCCAGCGAGGGAGGGAGGGAGGGGCGGGGGCCAGCGAGGGAGGGAGGGAGGGGGGCCAGCGAGGGAGGGAGGGGCGGGGGCCAGCGAGGGAGGGAGGGAGGGGGGCCAGCGAGGGAAGGGAGGGAGGGGGGCAGCGAGGGAGGGAGGGAGGGGGGCCAGCGAGGGAGGGAGGGAGGGGCGGGGGCCAGCGAGGGAGGGAGGGGCGGGGGGGGCCAGCGAGGGAGGGAGGGAGGGGGGCCAGCGAGGGAGGGAGGGAGGGGGGACCAGGGAGGGAGGGAGGGGGTGGGCCAGCAAGGGAGGGAGGGGGGGCCAGCAAGGGAGGGAGGGAGGGCCAGCGAGGGAGGAAGGGAGGGAGGGAGGCGGGCCAGCGAGGGAGGGAGGGCGGCCAGCGAGGGAGGGAGGGCGGCCAGGAGGCGGGCCTGCGAGGGAGGGAGAAAGGGAGGCGGGCCAGCGAGGGAGGGAGGGAGGGGCGGGGCCAGCGAGGGAGGGAGGGGCGGGGGGGGCCAGCGAGGGAGGGAGGGAGGGGGGCCAGCGAGGGAGGGAGGGAGGGGGGACCAGGGAGGGAGGGAGGGGGTGGGCCAGCAAGGGAGGGAGGGGGGGGCCAGCGAGGGAGGGAGGGGGGGCCAGCGAGGGAGGAAGGGAGGGAGGGAGGCGGGCCAGCGAGGGAGGGAGGGCGGCCAGCGAGGGAGGGAGGGCGGCCAGGAGGCGGGCCTGCGAGGGAGGGAGAAAGGGAGGCGGGCCAGCGAGGGAGGGAGGGAGGTGGGACAGCGAGGGAGGGAGAAAGGGAGGCGGGCCAGCGAGGGAGGGAGGGAGGTGGGCCAGCGAGGGAGGGAGGGAGGTGGGACAGCGAGGGAGGGAGGGAGGGAGGCGGGCCAGTGAGGGGACAAGGCCGGCAAGGGAGGGGGCGGGGGGGCCAATGAGTGGGGTTGAGGGAGGGGTCGGTGAGGGGGTGGGGTCAGGCAAGGGGTAGGGGCCAGTTGAGGGAGCGGGGCCAGCGAGGGAGGGGTCGGCGAGGGGGCAGGGACAGGCGAGGAGGGGGACGGGTATGGGTCCAGGGCAGCAGAGGAGGCAGAGGAAACAGGGGTTCGGAGATAGGGAGGGAGGAAGGGTGGAGGGAATGTGGCAGGAAGGGTGAGTATAAACTGGCGAGGGGGAGCAAGTGGGTGAAGTGATGATTGGCGACCATATCGGGGACAGTAATCACTGTTCCGAGTTAGCATTACCATGGGAAAGGACAGAAATAAAGCAGGAATACATGTTTCCACACAATCCCTACCCCCAGAACCCCACACATACAATTCCTTCAGACACTAAGGGGCAATTTAGCCTGACCAAGCCAGCTAATCTTAGGGCTATGGGTGGAAAACCGGAGCACCCGGAGGAAACCCACGCAGACACGGGGAGGACGTGCAGACTCCACACAGGACAGTGACCCGAGGCTGGGAATCGAACCCGGGTCTCTGGCGCTGTGAGGCAGCAGTGCTAACCCACTGTGCCACCGTGCTGCCCCGGGTCCCTGGCGCTGTGAGGCAGCAGTGCTAACCCACTGTGCTACCGTGCTGCCCCGGGTCCCTGGCGCTGTGAGGCAGCAGTGCTAACCACTGTGCCGCCCCAGAGAGCGCAGCAGAGGTTTACAAGAATGTGGCCAGAAAAGTGAGAGTTTGGGGTTATTTTCCTTGGAATAAAATAGGCTGAACTCAATAAGAGGTCTACAAAAATTACCAGCGGAAGAGACAGAGGGGAACAGGATGACATTGTGTTGTTGGCGGAAAGTTCTCCAACCAGGGACATAGATTGAAGATAAGGTGCGGCGGGGATATGAGGAAGGAGGTGTTAATGCAGAGGGTGAGGGGGGGGGTGTCTGGTTCGATCCCCGAGTTGGTGGTGGAAGCAGAGGCCCTAAACTCTTTATAAACCATCTGGATCTGCACCTTAAGCAGTGTGAGCTACAGGGCTATGGGCCAGGTGCAGGAAGGTGGGATTAGAAAGGGCTTCCTGGGGCTGGCACAGACAGGGTGGGCCGAACGGCCTCCTTCTGCGCTGTAACCTTTCTATGGGGGGGGGGGGGGGGGGGGGGGGGAGGAGAAAGCTGAGAGAGGGACAGGTGAGGGGGTCACTGGAGTCGGGCAGGAGGAGGGAGGTGATGTGAGGCGGAAGGAATGAGAGATTCCTTCAGCGGTCTGTTAGACCGCCCTGCGACCCGGCCCAGCCTCGCTGCCTGGGGCCCGAAACTCTGGCCGGACACCCGGCTGGGAGATGTCTGAGGCCTCGAGGGGACTGGGGGGGTGGGGGGAGAGGAGGGGTGGGGGAGAGGGAGGGGGGGGGGGGAGGAAGGAGCGTTACCTTTCTTCAAGTCCACAGTTTCCACGTTGCACCTGTCACACAAATAGAGATTGCAGAGTCGTCCAAAATAAACCTGTGGGGAGATCAGAGCGAGGTCATGGTGTGAGTGAGCTGGAACCTGCAGACCGCAGACACTCTGCACGGATCCAGCAGGTCTCTGAGCAGAACCTGTACCTGATCCACTCTGCACAACACAAACACAGTGCGGCGCTCCCTCAGCACTGACCCTCCGACAGTGCGGCACTCCCTCAGCACTGACCCTCCGACAGTGCGGCACTCCCTCAGCACTGACCCTCCGACAGTGCGGCACTCCCTCAGCACTGACCCTCCGACAGTGCAGCACTCCCTCAGCACTGATCCTCCGACAGTGCGGCACTCCCTCAGCACTGACCCTCCGACAGTGCGGCACTCCCTCAGTACTGACCCTCTGACAGTGCGGCACTCCCTCAGCACTGACCCTCCGACAGTGCGGCACTCCCTCAGCACAGACCCTCCGACAGTGCGGCACTCCCTCAGCACTGAACCTCTGACAGTGCGGCGCTCTCTCAGCACTGACCCTCCGACAGTGCGGCACTCCCTCAGTACTGACCCTCTGACAGTGCAGCACTTCCTCAGCACTGACCCTCCGACAGTGCGGCACTCCCTCAGCACTGACCCTCCGACAGTGCAGCACTCCCTCAGCACTGACCCTCCGACAGTGCGGCACTCCCTCAGCACTGACCCTCCGACAGTGCATCACTCCCTCAGCACTGACCCTCCGACAGTGCGGCACTTCCTCAGCACTGACCCTCCGACAGTGCGGCACTCCCTCAGCACTGACCCTCCCACAGTGCGGCACTCCCTCAGCACTGACCCTCCCACAGTGCGGCACTCCCTCAGCACTGACCCTCCGACAGTGCGGCACTCCCTCAGTACTGACCCTCTGACAGTGCGGCTCTCCCTCAGTACTGATCCTCCGACAGTGCAGCACTCCCTCAGCACTGACCCTCTGACAGTGCGGCACTCCCTCAGCACTGACCCTCCGACAGTGCGGCACTCCCTCAGCACTGACCCTCCGACAGTGCAGCACTCCCTCAGTACTGACCCTCCGACAGTGCAGCACTCCCTCAGCACTGACCCTCCGACAGTGCGGCACTCCCTCAGCACTGACCCTCCGACAGTGCAGCACTCCCTCAGCACTGAAGATGGAAACATGCATGCCGACACGCAAACGCGGGCGCGTGCCTTGCTCGCGGCACGAGGCGGGCGCGCGCGAGTGGCAGGTGCAGAGTCTCCACGGGCTGCCTTATCTTTAAAGGCCCTTCAGCCCCTCCTGTGCTGTCCCCACCATCCAGCTCTCTTCGTCCAGGCAGTCCTATTGCCCCACCTGCTGGCGGGAAAGGAGCACGACAGGCGGGAAAATCCCCCGGCCGATCGGGAGTGACGGAAGAGGAACCGAACCCGAGACTGTCACTGAGAGCGAAAGTGGTGGTGGTGGGGGGGGGGCGGGGAGAGGAAGGAGGGTGCCGCTCGCTGACGGATGAGTCAAGGGGGGGGGTGGTGCTGGAACAGCGCAGCCACAGATGGCACTCTCTCATTCTCCCTCAACAGGAAGTAATGCCCGTCAGCATCAGAAAGCCACAACACTGGCTGGAGTTCCTCTGTTAACCCTCGAGGTGCTGGTCTCGGGGAATAACACTCACTTCCGCCGCCCCCCCCCGCCACGCGTCCCTCTCTTCGCTGACCGCCCCCCCATCCCCCCACCCCCGGCCCTTCCCCTTAAACCGTCCGCAGCGTCCCAAATTTAGATTTCCTGCACTGAAACGCCGACTGCGTTTGGGAAGGGTGGAATGCTTCACTGGCTCGCCAGCGACGACGGGACGTCCGCAGGTGCTATCAAAATGCAGGCCCGGCGTTCTGCATCGTGCAGAGTTTGGGCGGATTGGACACGCCGAGCGGGGGACACCTCCTGTCACGGTTAACTGGGCCATTCTCAGCGGAGACCCAGCCCCACACGCCCCCTCCCTATCTCTGTAACCTTCTCCAGCCCCTACGCCCCCTCCCTATCTCTGTAACCTTCTCCAGCCCCTACACCCCCACCCTATCTCTGTAACCTCCTCCATCCGCTATGCCCCCTCCCTATCTCTGTACCCCCCTCCAGCCCCACACGCCCCCTCCCTATCTCTGTAACCTCCTCCAGCCTCTACACCCCCTCCCTATCTCTGTAACCTGCTCCAGCCTCCTACACCCCCCCCTCTATCTCTGTAACCTCCTCCAGCCCCTACACCCATCCCTATCTCTGTAATCTCCTCCAGCCCCTACACCCCGCCCAATCTCTGTAACCTCCTCCAGCTCCTACACCCCCTCCCTATCTCTGTAACCCCCTCCAGCTCCTACACCCCTCCCAATCTCTGTAACCTCCTCCAACCCCTACATCCCCTCCCTATCTCTGTAACCCCCTCCAGCCCCTACACCCCCTCCCAATCTCTGTAACCTCCTCCAACCCCTACATCCCCTCCCTATCTCTGTAACCCCCTCCAGCCCCTACACCCCCTCCCTATCTCTGTAACCTCCTCCAGCCTCTACACCCCCTCCCTATCTCTGTAACCCCCTCCAACCCCCAGAACCCCTCCCTATCTCTGTAACCCCCTCCAGCCCCTACACCCCCTCCCTATCTCTGTAACCTCCTCCAGCCTCTACACCCCCTCCCTATCTCTGTAACCCCCTCCAACCCCCAGAACCCCTCCCTATCTCTGTAACCTCCTCCAGCCCCTACACCCCCGCCCTATCTCTGTAACCTGCTCCAGCCCCCGACACCACCTCCCTATCTCTGTAACCTCCTCCAGCCCCTACACCCCCTCCCTATCTCTGTAACCTCCTCCAGCCCCTACACCCCCTCCCTATCTCTGTAACCTCCTCCAGCCCCTACACCCCTCCCTATCTCTGTAACCTCCTCCAGCCCCTACACCCCCTCCCTATCTCTGTAACCTCCTCCAGCCCCTACACCCCCTATCTCTGTAACCTCCTCCAGCCCCTACACCCCCTCCCTATCCCTGTAACCACCTCCAGTCCCTACACCCCCTCCCTATCTCTGTAACCCCCTCCAGCCCCCTACACCCCCTCCCTATCTCTGTAACCCCCTCCAGCCCCCTCCCTATCTCTGTAACTCCCTCCAGCTCCGCACACCCCCGCCCTATCTCTCTAATCCCCTCCAGCCCCCTACACACCCTCCCTGTCTCTGTAACCTCCTCCAGCCCCCTACACCCCCTCCCGATCTCTGTAACATCCTCCAGCCCCCTACACCCCCTCCCTATCTCTGTAACCCCCTCCAGCCCCGACACCCCCTCCCTCTCTCTAACATCCTCCAGCCCCCTACACCCCCTCCCTATCTCTGTAACCTCCTCCAGCCCCCTACACACCCGTCCCTATCTCTGTAACCTCCTCCAGCTCCTACATCCCTCCCTATCTCTGTAACCTCCTCCAGCCCCCTAAACACACCCTCCCAATCTCTGTAACCTCCTCCAGCCTCCTACACCCCTCCCTATCTCTGTAACCTCCTCCAGCCCCTACACCCCCTCCCTATCTCTGTAACCCCCTCCAGCCCCGACACCCCCTCCCACTCTGTAACATCCTCCAGCCCCCTACACACGCTCCTTATCTCTGTAACCCCCTCCAGCCCCTACACCCGTACCTATCTCTGTAACCTCCTCCAGCTCCTACATCCCTCCCTATCTCTGTAACCTCCTCCAGCCCCTACGCCCCTCCCTATCTCTGTAACCCCCTCCAGCCCCTACACCCCCTCCCTATCTCTGTAACCTCCTCCAGACCCTACACGCCGCCCTATCTCTGTAACCTCCTCCAGCCCCTACACCCCTCCCTATCTCTGTAACCTTCTCCAGCCCCTACACCCCCTCCCTATCTCTGTAACCTGATCCAGCCCCTGCACCCCTATCTCTGTAATCTCCTCCAGTACCTACACCCCCTCCCTATCTCTGTAACCTCCTCCAGCCCCTACACCCCCTCCCAAACTCTGTAACCCCCTCCAGCCCCTACGCCCTCTCCCTCTCTCTGTAACCTTCTCCAGCCCCTACACCCCCTCCCTATCTCTGTAACCTCCTCCAGCCCCTACACCCCCTCCCTATCTCTGTAACCTCCTCCAGCCCCTACACCCCCTCCCTATCTCTGTAACCTCCTCCAGCCCCTATACCCCCTCCCTATCTCTGTAACCCCCTCCAGCCCCTACACCCCTCCCTATCTCTGTAATCTCCTCCAGCCCCTACACCCCCTCCCTATCTCTGTAACCTCCTCCAGCCCTTACACCCCCTCCCTATCTCTGTAACCCCCTCCAGCCCCCTACACCCCCTCCCTATCTCTGTAACCTCCTCCAGCCCCTACACCCCCTCCCTATCTCTGTAACCTACTCCAGCCCCTACACCCAATCCCTATCTCTGTAACCTCCTCCAGCCCCCTACACCCCCTCCCTATCTCTGTAACCTCCTCCAGCCCCTACACCCCCTCCCTATCTCTGTAACCTCCTCCAGCCCCCTACACCCCCTCCCTATCTCTGTAATCTTCTCCAGCCCCCTACACCCCCTCCCCCAATCTCTGTAACCCCCTACACCCCTCCCTATCTCTGTAATCTCCTCCAGCCCCTACACCCCCTATCTCTGTAACCTCCTCCATCCCCTACACCCCCTCCCTATCTCTGTACCCCTCTCCAGCCCCTACACCCCTCCCTATCTCTGTATCCCTCTCCAGCCCCTACACCCCCTATCTCTGTAACCTCCTCCAGCCCCCTACACCCCCTCCCTATCTCTGTAACCTCCTCCAGCCCCTACACCCCCTCCCTATCTCTGTAACCTCCTCCAGCCCCTACATCCCTCCCTATCTCTGTAACCTCCTCCAGCCCCTACACACCCTCCAAAGATGTGCAGGTTAGGTGGATTGAATGTGGGGGGGGCGGGGTTGGCCCTGGGTACGATGTTTTATCAGACAGTCGGAGCAGACCCGATGGGCTGAATGGCCTCCTCCTGCACTGTCGAAATTCCGTGATTCCTGCATCCCGGTCCCTAACACTGCCTGGCGTGGGTCAGGGGGGGTCCGACTCTGTCTGACCATCGCGCCTGCGCGAGGCCCAGCGGCCATTTTGTCACGTGCGCCGTACCTGAGGTGGAAAGTGGCCGTGTCCACGATGATATTGCTGGAAAGCGTGAAGGTTTCTGCGGTGATTAGAACTCGCACGGGGAGGTAGAGGGGTCTGCAACGGAGACCAACACACAGAGAAGTCAGTGAGCCCAGCCCCACCACAGTACGGAGAGAGAGAGAGATGTGTCATCGGGAATCAGACGGAGTGATCACACATCCACTGGGGAAAGTTACGCAGCAATAGATACGGAAAACACCGGGAAAAACTCAGCAGGTCTGGCAGCGTCTGTGAAGAGAGAATCATAGAATCCCTACAGGAGGCCATTTGGCCCATCGAGTCTGCACCGACCACAATCCCACCCAGGCCCTATCCCCATAACCCCATGATTTTACCCTAACTAGTCCCCCTGATACTCAGGGGCAATTTGGCATGGCCTATCCACCCAACCCGCACATCTTTGGACACTAAGGGAGAATTTAGCACGGCCAATCCACCTAACCTGCACATCTTTGGACACGAAGGGACAATTTAGCATGGCCAATCCACCTAACCCGCACATCTTTGGACACTAAGGGG
This sequence comes from Mustelus asterias, assembly GCF_964213995.1. Taxonomy (NCBI): domain Eukaryota; kingdom Metazoa; phylum Chordata; class Chondrichthyes; order Carcharhiniformes; family Triakidae; genus Mustelus; species Mustelus asterias. The sequence continues at coordinate 63,213 of NW_027592040.1, forward strand.
CAATTTAGCACGGCCAATCCACCTAACCTGCACATCTTTGGACACTAAGGGGCAATTTAGTATGGCCAATCCACCTAACCTGCACATCTTTGGACACTAAGGGGCAATTTAGCATGGTCAATCCACCTAACCTGCACATCTTTGGACACTAAAGAGCAATTTAGCATGGCCAATCCACCTAACCCGCACATCTTTGGACACTAAGGGGCAATTTAGCACGGCCAATCCACCTAACCTGCACATCTTTGGACACTAAGGGGCAATTTAGCATGGCCAATCCACCTAACCTGCACATCTTTGGACACTAAAGAGCAATTTAGCATGGCCAATCCACCTAACCCGCACATCTTTGGACACTAAGGGGCAATTTAGCACGGCCAATCCACCTAACCTGCACATCTTTGGACACTAAGGGGCAATTTAGCATGGCCAATCCACCTAACCCGCACATCTTTGGACACTAAGGGAGAATTTAGCATGGCCAATCCACCTAACCTGCACATCTTTGGACACTAAGGGACAATTTAGCACGGCCAATCCACCTAACCTGCACATCTTTGGACACTAAGGGGCAATTTAGCATGGCCAATCCACCTAACCTGCAGATCTTTGGACACTAAAGAGCAATTTAGCACGGCCAATCCACCTAACCTGCACATCTTTGGACACTAAGGGGCAATTTAGCATGGCCAATCCACCTAACCTGCACATCTTTGGACACTAAAGAGCAATTTAGCACGGCCAATCCACCTAACCCGCACATCTTTGGACACTAAGGGAGAATTTAGCATGGCCAATCCACCTAACCTGCACATCTTTGGACACTAAGGGACAATTTAGCATGGCCAATCCACCTAACCTGCACATCTTTGGACTGTGGGAGGAAACCGGAGCACCCGGAGGAAACCCACGCAGACACGGGGGAGAATGTGCAGACTCCATACAGACAGTGACCCAAGCCGGGAATCGAACCCGGGTCCCTGGCGCTGTGAGGTCGCAGCGCTAACCCACCGTGCCACTCTTAGAGTTAATGGGTTTTGAGTCTAACATGACCTTCCATTCGCAACTGAGGAGCCACGCTGTACTCCAAAAGGTTAAGTGTGTTTCAGCGACAGGGATCGAGGGGGCATGGAGAGAAAGCGGGAGTGGGATACTGAACATGCCCGATCAACCAGGATCACATTGAATGGCCGTGCAGGTTCGAAGGGCTGAATGGCCTAATCCTGCACCTCTTTTCTACGTTTCTCTCTCTCTCTCTCCACGGAGGCTGCCAGACCTGCTGGGATTTTCCAGCACTTATTGCTTCAGATTCCCAGCATCTGCACTGATTCGCGTTTCGATCACGCAGAGCACTGCACCAAGCAGGAAACTGCGCCACGAGACCCCAACCCCACCCACCTCGACAGAGTTCACTCATGGACACCTCCTGTCTCAGCAAAGGGGGTCGGGGAAGGCTGGAGGGAGGAGACAAAACTGCCAGTTGGTGGGGGAGGGCGGTGGGGTGGGCGGGAATGGACAGAGAGAGAGAGAGAGAGAGCAGTACGAGATACCACCAGAGAGAGAATTGCTGAGAAATGGAGTGAGGTGGTGGGAGAGAAAGATGGAGGGGGAGGGGAGACAGAGAGAGAGAGAGAGAGAGAAAGACAGGCAGGAAGAGACAGAGA